>NW_026711853.1:0-31861 GCF_026419965.1 Kogia breviceps
AGCTTTTAAGATGCTTACTAGTCGGATAGATACTTGTGCGATGAACAGGGTCTGGTGAGTCCAGTTGATTGAGCAAGGAGTAGGTCGTGTCCATTCCATATTCGGTTTTCGGAAGGGTATCTGTGCTCATTTCAAACTCGAGTTTTATGCGTCACCGCACCTCACCTTTCCCCTGAAGCAGGCATAAGTGTGTTTTCTAAAAGCGTGACTCTGTTCTGTTTGGGGATTCCGTTCATGGGGAGCGATTTTTACATTCCCTCGATAAGTGATATCATAAGTTTCTTTTTTTGTGGGACTTATTTCACTGAGGATGATCGTACCTAAATCCACTCAGGATGCTGCTACCAGCCTCATGACGTGGATTTCATGGCTGAGTGACACTCCATTGGACCTACGTAGCACCACTTGTCCACTTGTCCACTTGTCTTTGTCCACTTGTCCACTCGTCTTTGTCCACTTGGCTCTTTCCTGGGATATGAAACGTGTACCGGAGTGGAGGTTCTTGTCAAGACAGCAGCCCTCAACTTTGGGGTCCTGTGTCTGGTTGATTTTTTCATTTTCCCAAGGTCAACGCCCATGTGTGGAAGTGCCCTATGCTCTGTGGTTCTGTGTTTTACATGGTTTGGGAAAGAGGATACACTTGTGAAGATTGGCTGTTGGCCATTGACATCCCGCCCATCAGCTTAACAAGGCTCCCTTGACTCGTGGGCTGTCCTGCCTTTCTGGTTTTTAGACTTTTTTCGCCTGGCCCTTTTGCCCCGGGGGGGGGGGGGCGAGAGATTTCTTTGTAGTGCTGATTTGCTCTCCCAGGTTGCTTGGTTGGCCAAAAAGGGCGTATGCGTTTTTTCCTGAATATATTCAGGAAAAAACGCATACGCCCTTTTTGGCCAACCGCATCATTGTCCACGTTCTGGCGCTTTTCATGTGCTATCGGGGCCATTCCGATGTACCCGTTGACATCCGTTTCCTGCAGTTCTGCCTTGCGTTCAGCGCCTCTTCGTAGCCTGCGCTCAATATATTTTGGGGCGATAGTTATCGTTTAGAACTCCGCAGGTTTGGGAAGTGCAGGGCCCCTGAGCTCCATTTCCCAAGTCGCTTTTTTGTGAGTGGGACGCAACACGGCTGGATGGCTTCACGCCCTATTGTCGATCCGCGGTGGCAGGCTGAACCGCTGGTGAATTCTTCTTCGTGATGGGAAATGAGAGTGACATGTGCCCGACCAAACACCTCCAGCGAGTCTCTCATTGGTTCCCCCTCTTGCAGTTCATCCTGCGGACAAATTGCAGACGGTACGAAAGAGGCATGGAAAGGCGCCGAGTCTCCAAGTGGGGAGATTGTTAGTAAGGGGGCCTGAATGGAGAACACGAGCACCAGGAGAGGAAAACTGAGGTGAGTTTCAGAAAGCTTTCCCGATCCCACGGTGTAGCATGCGCTGGGTTTCCAATGAGTGCTTTCGCTGTCGGAAGATTGCGTTGAACCTGGAGAGTAGGGACCCATGGAATGGGGAGCACGCAGGATTCCTTTCAAGGGTCTGCATTTGCTTTCCCAACCTCACCAATCGTCTCAGCCCCAAGAGTGTCCAGCCTTATGTCTTCTGCCGCTGGGGCTGTAGATGTGGTCAATCCTGGTTGCATGCCAGTCCCTGAACGCATTTTGGAAGAATTTCTCTCTGTTTTGCCCTGCTTGTTTCTTCTTTGTGTTGGAAATGTATCCTCAGAATGGGTCTGAGCTGATTTTCCCTGCTGGTTTTAGGCCGCTTTACACACCCTTGATGCACTTACACAGAGATATCAAGACTTAGCTTTTAAGATGCTTACTAGTCGGATAGATACTTGTGCGATGAACAGGGTCTGGTGAGTCCAGTTGATTGAGCAAGGAGTAGGTCGTGTCCATTCCATATTCGGTTTTCGGAAGGGTATCTGTGCTCATTTCAAACTCGAGTTTTATGCGTCACCGCACCTCACCTTTCCCCTGAAGCAGGCATAAGTGTGTTTTCTAAAAGCGTGACTCTGTTCTGTTTGGGGATTCCGTTCATGGGGAGCGATTTTTACATTCCCTCGATAAGTGATATCATAAGTTTCTTTTTTTGTGGGACTTATTTCACTGAGGATGATCGTACCTAAATCCACTCAGGATGCTGCTACCAGCCTCATGACCTTGGATTTCATGGCTGAGTGACACTCCATTGGACCTACGTAGCACCACTTGTCCACTTGTCCACTTGTCTTTGTCCACTTGTCCACTCGTCTTTGTCCACTTGGCTCTTTCCTGGGATATGAAACGTGTACCGGAGTGGAGGTTCTTGTCAAGACAGCAGCCCTCAACTTTGGGGTCCCTGTGTCTGGTTGATTTTTTCATTTTCCCAAGGTCAACGCCCATGTGTGGAAGTGCCCTATGCTCTGTGGTTCTGTGTTTTACATGGTTTGGGAAAGAGGATACACTTGTGAAGATTGGCTGTTGGCCATTGACATCCCGCCCATCAGCTTAACAAGGCTCCCTTGACTCCGTGGGCTGTCCTGCCTTTCTGGTTTTTAGACTTTTTTCGCCTGGCCCTTTTGCCCCGGGGGGGGGTGGCGAGAGATTTCTTTGTAGTGCTGATTTGCTCTCCCAGGTTGCTTGGTTGGCCAAAAAGGGCGTATGCGTTTTTTCCTGAATATATTCAGGAAAAAACGCATACGCCCTTTTTGGCCAACCGCATCATTGTCCACGTTCTGGCGCTTTTCATGTGCTATCGGGGCCATTCCGATGTACCCGTTGACATCCGTTTCCTGCAGTTCTGCCTTGCGTTCAGCGCCTCTTCGTAGCCTGCGCTCAATATATTTTGGGGCGATAGTTATCGTTTAGAACTCCGCAGGTTTGGGAAGTGCAGGGCCCCTGAGCTCCATTTCCAAGTCGCTTTTTTGTGAGTGGGACGCAACACGGCTGGATGGCTTCACGCCCTATTGTCGATCCGCGGTGGCAGGCTGAACCGCTGGTGAATTCTTCTTCGTGATGGGAAATGAGAGTGACATGTGCCCGACCAAACACCTCCAGCGAGTCTCTCATTGGTTCCCCCTCTTGCAGTTCATCCTGCGGACAAATTGCAGACGGTACGAAAGAGGCATGGAAAGGCGCCGAGTCTCCAAGTGGGGAGATTGTTAGTAAGGGGGCCTGAATGGAGAACACGAGCACCAGGAGAGGAAAACTGAGGTGAGTTTCAGAAAGCTTTCCCGATCCCACGGTGTAGCATGCGCTGGGTTTCCAATGAGTGCTTTCGCTGTCGGAAGATTGCGTTGAACCTGGAGAGTAGGGACCCATGGAATGGGGAGCACGCAGGATTCCTTTCAAGGGTCTGCATTTGCTTTCCCAACCTCACCAATCGTCTCAGCCCCAAGAGTGTCCAGCCTTATGTCTTCTGCCGCTGGGGCTGTAGATGTGGTCAATCCTGGTTGCATGCCAGTCCCTGAACGCATTTTGGAAGAATTTCTCTCTGTTTTGCCCTGCTTGTTTCTTCTTTGTGTTGGAAATGTATCCTCAGAATGGGTCTGAGCTGATTTTCCCTGCTGGTTTTAGGCCGCTTTACACACCCTTGATGCACTTACACAGAGATATCAAGACTTAGCTTTTAAGATGCTTACTAGTCGGATAGATACTTGTGCGATGAACAGGGTCTGGTGAGTCCAGTTGATTGAGCAAGGAGTAGGTCGTGTCCATTCCATATTCGGTTTTCGGAAGGGTATCTGTGCTCATTTCAAACTCGAGTTTTATGCGTCACCGCACCTCACCTTTCCCCTGAAGCAGGCATAAGTGTGTTTTCTAAAAGCGTGACTCTGTTCTGTTTGGGGATTCCGTTCATGGGGAGCGATTTTTACATTCCCTCGATAAGTGATATCATAAGTTTCTTTTTTTGTGGGACTTATTTCACTGAGGATGATCGTACCTAAATCCACTCAGGATGCTGCTACCAGCCTCATGACGTGGATTTCATGGCTGAGTGACACTCCATTGGACCTACGTAGCACCACTTGTCCACTTGTCCACTTGTCTTTGTCCACTTGTCCACTCGTCTTTGTCCACTTGGCTCTTTCCTGGGATATGAAACGTGTACCGGAGTGGAGGTTCTTGTCAAGACAGCAGCCCTCAACTTTGGGGTCCCTGTGTCTGGTTGATTTTTTCATTTTCCCAAGGTCAACGCCCATGTGTGGAAGTGCCCTATGCTCTGTGGTTCTGTGTTTTACATGGTTTGGGAAAGAGGATACACTTGTGAAGATTGGCTGTTGGCCATTGACATCCCGCCCATCAGCTTAACAAGGCTCCCTTGACTCCGTGGGCTGTCCTGCCTTTCTGGTTTTTAGACTTTTTTCGCCTGGCCCTTTTGCCCCGGGGGGGGGGGGGGCGAGAGATTTCTTTGTAGTGCTGATTTGCTCTCCCAGGTTGCTTGGTTGGCCAAAAAGGGCGTATGCGTTTTTTCCTGAATATATTCAGGAAAAAACGCATACGCCCTTTTTGGCCAACCGCATCATTGTCCACGTTCTGGCGCTTTTCATGTGCTATCGGGGCCATTCCGATGTACCCGTTGACATCCGTTTCCTGCAGTTCTGCCTTGCGTTCAGCGCCTCTTCGTAGCCTGCGCTCAATATATTTTGGGGCGATAGTTATCGTTTAGAACTCCGCAGGTTTGGGAAGTGCAGGGCCCCTGAGCTCCATTTCCCAAGTCGCTTTTTTGTGAGTGGGACGCAACACGGCTGGATGGCTTCACGCCCTATTGTCGATCCGCGGTGGCAGGCTGAACCGCTGGTGAATTCTTCTTCGTGATGGGAAATGAGAGTGACATGTGCCCGACCAAACACCTCCAGCGAGTCTCTCATTGGTTCCCCCTCTTGCAGTTCATCCTGCGGACAAATTGCAGACGGTACGAAAGAGGCATGGAAAGGCGCCGAGTCTCCAAGTGGGGAGATTGTTAGTAAGGGGGCCTGAATGGAGAACACGAGCACCAGGAGAGGAAAACTGAGGTGAGTTTCAGAAAGCTTTCCCGATCCCACGGTGTAGCATGCGCTGGGTTTCCAATGAGTGCTTTCGCTGTCGGAAGATTGCGTTGAACCTGGAGAGTAGGGACCCATGGAATGGGGAGCACGCAGGATTCCTTTCAAGGGTCTGCATTTGCTTTCCCAACCTCACCAATCGTCTCAGCCCCAAGAGTGTCCAGCCTTATGTCTTCTGCCGCTGGGGCTGTAGATGTGGTCAATCCTGGTTGCATGCCAGTCCCTGAACGCATTTTGGAAGAATTTCTCTCTGTTTTGCCCTGCTTGTTTCTTCTTTGTGTTGGAAATGTATCCTCAGAATGGGTCTGAGCTGATTTTCCCTGCTGGTTTTAGGCCGCTTTACACACCCTTGATGCACTTACACAGAGATATCAAGACTTAGCTTTTAAGATGCTTACTAGTCGGATAGATACTTGTGCGATGAACAGGGTCTGGTGAGTCCAGTTGATTGAGCAAGGAGTAGGTCGTGTCCATTCCATATTCGGTTTTCGGAAGGGTATCTGTGCTCATTTCAAACTCGAGTTTTATGCGTCACCGCACCTCACCTTTCCCCTGAAGCAGGCATAAGTGTGTTTTCTAAAAGCGTGACTCTGTTCTGTTTGGGGATTCCGTTCATGGGGAGCGATTTTTACATTCCCTCGATAAGTGATATCATAAGTTTCTTTTTTTGTGGGACTTATTTCACTGAGGATGATCGTACCTAAATCCACTCAGGATGCTGCTACCAGCCTCATGACGTGGATTTCATGGCTGAGTGACACTCCATTGGACCTACGTAGCACCACTTGTCCACTTGTCCACTTGTCTTTGTCCACTTGTCCACTCGTCTTTGTCCACTTGGCTCTTTCCTGGGATATGAAACGTGTACCGGAGTGGAGGTTCTTGTCAAGACAGCAGCCCTCAACTTTGGGGTCCCTGTGTCTGGTTGATTTTTTCATTTTCCCAAGGTCAACGCCCATGTGTGGAAGTGCCCTATGCTCTGTGGTTCTGTGTTTTACATGGTTTGGGAAAGAGGATACACTTGTGAAGATTGGCTGTTGGCCATTGACATCCCGCCCATCAGCTTAACAAGGCTCCCTTGACTCCGTGGGCTGTCCTGCCTTTCTGGTTTTTAGACTTTTTTCGCCTGGCCCTTTTGCCCCGGGGGGGGGTGGCGAGAGATTTCTTTGTAGTGCTGATTTGCTCTCCCAGGTTGCTTGGTTGGCCAAAAAGGGCGTATGCGTTTTTTCCTGAATATATTCAGGAAAAAACGCATACGCCCTTTTTGGCCAACCGCATCATTGTCCACGTTCTGGCGCTTTTCATGTGCTATCGGGGCCATTCCGATGTACCCGTTGACATCCGTTTCCTGCAGTTCTGCCTTGCGTTCAGCGCCTCTTCGTAGCCTGCGCTCAATATATTTTGGGGCGATAGTTATCGTTTAGAACTCCGCAGGTTTGGGAAGTGCAGGGCCCCTGAGCTCCATTTCCCAAGTCGCTTTTTTGTGAGTGGGACGCAACACGGCTGGATGGCTTCACGCCCTATTGTCGATCCGCGGTGGCAGGCTGAACCGCTGGTGAATTCTTCTTCGTGATGGGAAATGAGAGTGACATGTGCCCGACCAAACACCTCCAGCGAGTCTCTCATTGGTTCCCCCTCTTGCAGTTCATCCTGCGGACAAATTGCAGACGGTACGAAAGAGGCATGGAAAGGCGCCGAGTCTCCAAGTGGGGAGATTGTTAGTAAGGGGGCCTGAATGGAGAACACGAGCACCAGGAGAGGAAAACTGAGGTGAGTTTCAGAAAGCTTTCCCGATCCCACGGTGTAGCATGCGCTGGGTTTCCAATGAGTGCTTTCGCTGTCGGAAGATTGCGTTGAACCTGGAGAGTAGGGACCCATGGAATGGGGAGCACGCAGGATTCCTTTCAAGGGTCTGCATTTGCTTTCCCAACCTCACCAATCGTCTCAGCCCCAAGAGTGTCCAGCCTTATGTCTTCTGCCGCTGGGGCTGTAGATGTGGTCAATCCTGGTTGCATGCCAGTCCCTGAACGCATTTTGGAAGAATTTCTCTCTGTTTTGCCCTGCTTGTTTCTTCTTTGTGTTGGAAATGTATCCTCAGAATGGGTCTGAGCTGATTTTCCCTGCTGGTTTTAGGCCGCTTTACACACCCTTGATGCACTTACACAGAGATATCAAGACTTAGCTTTTAAGATGCTTACTAGTCGGATAGATACTTGTGCGATGAACAGGGTCTGGTGAGTCCAGTTGATTGAGCAAGGAGTAGGTCGTGTCCATTCCATATTCGGTTTTCGGAAGGGTATCTGTGCTCATTTCAAACTCGAGTTTTATGCGTCACCGCACCTCACCTTTCCCCTGAAGCAGGCATAAGTGTGTTTTCTAAAAGCGTGACTCTGTTCTGTTTGGGGATTCCGTTCATGGGGAGCGATTTTTACATTCCCTCGATAAGTGATATCATAAGTTTCTTTTTTTGTGGGACTTATTTCACTGAGGATGATCGTACCTAAATCCACTCAGGATGCTGCTACCAGCCTCATGACGTGGATTTCATGGCTGAGTGACACTCCATTGGACCTACGTAGCACCACTTGTCCACTTGTCCACTTGTCTTTGTCCACTTGTCCACTCGTCTTTGTCCACTTGGCTCTTTCCTGGGATATGAAACGTGTACCGGAGTGGAGGTTCTTGTCAAGACAGCAGCCCTCAACTTTGGGGTCCCTGTGTCTGGTTGATTTTTTCATTTTCCCAAGGTCAACGCCCATGTGTGGAAGTGCCCTATGCTCTGTGGTTCTGTGTTTTACATGGTTTGGGAAAGAGGATACACTTGTGAAGATTGGCTGTTGGCCATTGACATCCCGCCCATCAGCTTAACAAGGCTCCCTTGACTCCGTGGGCTGTCCTGCCTTTCTGGTTTTTAGACTTTTTTCGCCTGGCCCTTTTGCCCCGGGGGGGGGGGGGGGGGCGAGAGATTTCTTTGTAGTGCTGATTTGCTCTCCCAGGTTGCTTGGTTGGCCAAAAAGGGCGTATGCGTTTTTTCCTGA
Organism: Kogia breviceps; assembly: GCF_026419965.1. Lineage (NCBI taxonomy): Eukaryota > Metazoa > Chordata > Mammalia > Artiodactyla > Physeteridae > Kogia > Kogia breviceps. The sequence goes on from NW_026711853.1 coordinate 8,060, forward strand.
ATATATTCAGGAAAAAACGCATACGCCCTTTTTGGCCAACCGCATCATTGTCCACGTTCTGGCGCTTTTCATGTGCTATCGGGGCCATTCCGATGTACCCGTTGACATCCGTTTCCTGCAGTTCTGCCTTGCGTTCAGCGCCTCTTCGTAGCCTGCGCTCAATATATTTTGGGGCGATAGTTATCGTTTAGAACTCCGCAGGTTTGGGAAGTGCAGGGCCCCTGAGCTCCATTTCCCAAGTCGCTTTTTTGTGAGTGGGACGCAACACGGCTGGATGGCTTCACGCCCTATTGTCGATCCGCGGTGGCAGGCTGAACCGCTGGTGAATTCTTCTTCGTGATGGGAAATGAGAGTGACATGTGCCCGACCAAACACCTCCAGCGAGTCTCTCATTGGTTCCCCCTCTTGCAGTTCATCCTGCGGACAAATTGCAGACGGTACGAAAGAGGCATGGAAAGGCGCCGAGTCTCCAAGTGGGGAGATTGTTAGTAAGGGGGCCTGAATGGAGAACACGAGCACCAGGAGAGGAAAACTGAGGTGAGTTTCAGAAAGCTTTCCCGATCCCACGGTGTAGCATGCGCTGGGTTTCCAATGAGTGCTTTCGCTGTCGGAAGATTGCGTTGAACCTGGAGAGTAGGGACCCATGGAATGGGGAGCACGCAGGATTCCTTTCAAGGGTCTGCATTTGCTTTCCCAACCTCACCAATCGTCTCAGCCCCAAGAGTGTCCAGCCTTATGTCTTCTGCCGCTGGGGCTGTAGATGTGGTCAATCCTGGTTGCATGCCAGTCCCTGAACGCATTTTGGAAGAATTTCTCTCTGTTTTGCCCTGCTTGTTTCTTCTTTGTGTTGGAAATGTATCCTCAGAATGGGTCTGAGCTGATTTTCCCTGCTGGTTTTAGGCCGCTTTACACACCCTTGATGCACTTACACAGAGATATCAAGACTTAGCTTTTAAGATGCTTACTAGTCGGATAGATACTTGTGCGATGAACAGGGTCTGGTGAGTCCAGTTGATTGAGCAAGGAGTAGGTCGTGTCCATTCCATATTCGGTTTTCGGAAGGGTATCTGTGCTCATTTCAAACTCGAGTTTTATGCGTCACCGCACCTCACCTTTCCCCTGAAGCAGGCATAAGTGTGTTTTCTAAAAGCGTGACTCTGTTCTGTTTGGGGATTCCGTTCATGGGGAGCGATTTTTACATTCCCTCGATAAGTGATATCATAAGTTTCTTTTTTTGTGGGACTTATTTCACTGAGGATGATCGTACCTAAATCCACTCAGGATGCTGCTACCAGCCTCATGACGTGGATTTCATGGCTGAGTGACACTCCATTGGACCTACGTAGCACCACTTGTCCACTTGTCCACTTGTCTTTGTCCACTTGTCCACTCGTCTTTGTCCACTTGGCTCTTTCCTGGGATATGAAACGTGTACCGGAGTGGAGGTTCTTGTCAAGACAGCAGCCCTCAACTTTGGGGTCCCTGTGTCTGGTTGATTTTTTCATTTTCCCAAGGTCAACGCCCATGTGTGGAAGTGCCCTATGCTCTGTGGTTCTGTGTTTTACATGGTTTGGGAAAGAGGATACACTTGTGAAGATTGGCTGTTGGCCATTGACATCCCGCCCATCAGCTTAACAAGGCTCCCTTGACTCCGTGGGCTGTCCTGCCTTTCTGGTTTTTAGACTTTTTTCGCCTGGCCCTTTTGCCCCGGGGGGGGGGGGGGCGAGAGATTTCTTTGTAGTGCTGATTTGCTCTCCCAGGTTGCTTGGTTGGCCAAAAAGGGCGTATGCGTTTTTTCCTGAATATATTCAGGAAAAAACGCATACGCCCTTTTTGGCCAACCGCATCATTGTCCACGTTCTGGCGCTTTTCATGTGCTATCGGGGCCATTCCGATGTACCCGTTGACATCCGTTTCCTGCAGTTCTGCCTTGCGTTCAGCGCCTCTTCGTAGCCTGCGCTCAATATATTTTGGGGCGATAGTTATCGTTTAGAACTCCGCAGGTTTGGGAAGTGCAGGGCCCCTGAGCTCCATTTCCCAAGTCGCTTTTTTGTGAGTGGGACGCAACACGGCTGGATGGCTTCACGCCCTATTGTCGATCCGCGGTGGCAGGCTGAACCGCTGGTGAATTCTTCTTCGTGATGGGAAATGAGAGTGACATGTGCCCGACCAAACACCTCCAGCGAGTCTCTCATTGGTTCCCCCTCTTGCAGTTCATCCTGCGGACAAATTGCAGACGGTACGAAAGAGGCATGGAAAGGCGCCGAGTCTCCAAGTGGGGAGATTGTTAGTAAGGGGGCCTGAATGGAGAACACGAGCACCAGGAGAGGAAAACTGAGGTGAGTTTCAGAAAGCTTTCCCGATCCCACGGTGTAGCATGCGCTGGGTTTCCAATGAGTGCTTTCGCTGTCGGAAGATTGCGTTGAACCTGGAGAGTAGGGACCCATGGAATGGGGAGCACGCAGGATTCCTTTCAAGGGTCTGCATTTGCTTTCCCAACCTCACCAATCGTCTCAGCCCCAAGAGTGTCCAGCCTTATGTCTTCTGCCGCTGGGGCTGTAGATGTGGTCAATCCTGGTTGCATGCCAGTCCCTGAACGCATTTTGGAAGAATTTCTCTCTGTTTTGCCCTGCTTGTTTCTTCTTTGTGTTGGAAATGTATCCTCAGAATGGGTCTGAGCTGATTTTCCCTGCTGGTTTTAGGCCGCTTTACACACCCTTGATGCACTTACACAGAGATATCAAGACTTAGCTTTTAAGATGCTTACTAGTCGGATAGATACTTGTGCGATGAACAGGGTCTGGTGAGTCCAGTTGATTGAGCAAGGAGTAGGTCGTGTCCATTCCATATTCGGTTTTCGGAAGGGTATCTGTGCTCATTTCAAACTCGAGTTTTATGCGTCACCGCACCTCACCTTTCCCCTGAAGCAGGCATAAGTGTGTTTTCTAAAAGCGTGACTCTGTTCTGTTTGGGGATTCCGTTCATGGGGAGCGATTTTTACATTCCCTCGATAAGTGATATCATAAGTTTCTTTTTTTGTGGGACTTATTTCACTGAGGATGATCGTACCTAAATCCACTCAGGATGCTGCTACCAGCCTCATGACGTGGATTTCATGGCTGAGTGACACTCCATTGGACCTACGTAGCACCACTTGTCCACTTGTCCACTTGTCTTTGTCCACTTGTCCACTCGTCTTTGTCCACTTGGCTCTTTCCTGGGATATGAAACGTGTACCGGAGTGGAGGTTCTTGTCAAGACAGCAGCCCTCAACTTTGGGGTCCCTGTGTCTGGTTGATTTTTTCATTTTCCCAAGGTCAACGCCCATGTGTGGAAGTGCCCTATGCTCTGTGGTTCTGTGTTTTACATGGTTTGGGAAAGAGGATACACTTGTGAAGATTGGCTGTTGGCCATTGACATCCCGCCCATCAGCTTAACAAGGCTCCCTTGACTCCGTGGGCTGTCCTGCCTTTCTGGTTTTTAGACTTTTTTCGCCTGGCCCTTTTGCCCCGGGGGGGGGGGGGCGAGAGATTTCTTTGTAGTGCTGATTTGCTCTCCCAGGTTGCTTGGTTGGCCAAAAAGGGCGTATGCGTTTTTTCCTGAATATATTCAGGAAAAAACGCATACGCCCTTTTTGGCCAACCGCATCATTGTCCACGTTCTGGCGCTTTTCATGTGCTATCGGGGCCATTCCGATGTACCCGTTGACATCCGTTTCCTGCAGTTCTGCCTTGCGTTCAGCGCCTCTTCGTAGCCTGCGCTCAATATATTTTGGGGCGATAGTTATCGTTTAGAACTCCGCAGGTTTGGGAAGTGCAGGGCCCCTGAGCTCCATTTCCCAAGTCGCTTTTTTGTGAGTGGGACGCAACACGGCTGGATGGCTTCACGCCCTATTGTCGATCCGCGGTGGCAGGCTGAACCGCTGGTGAATTCTTCTTCGTGATGGGAAATGAGAGTGACATGTGCCCGACCAAACACCTCCAGCGAGTCTCTCATTGGTTCCCCCTCTTGCAGTTCATCCTGCGGACAAATTGCAGACGGTACGAAAGAGGCATGGAAAGGCGCCGAGTCTCCAAGTGGGGAGATTGTTAGTAAGGGGGCCTGAATGGAGAACACGAGCACCAGGAGAGGAAAACTGAGGTGAGTTTCAGAAAGCTTTCCCGATCCCACGGTGTAGCATGCGCTGGGTTTCCAATGAGTGCTTTCGCTGTCGGAAGATTGCGTTGAACCTGGAGAGTAGGGACCCATGGAATGGGGAGCACGCAGGATTCCTTTCAAGGGTCTGCATTTGCTTTCCCAACCTCACCAATCGTCTCAGCCCCAAGAGTGTCCAGCCTTATGTCTTCTGCCGCTGGGGCTGTAGATGTGGTCAATCCTGGTTGCATGCCAGTCCCTGAACGCATTTTGGAAGAATTTCTCTCTGTTTTGCCCTGCTTGTTTCTTCTTTGTGTTGGAAATGTATCCTCAGAATGGGTCTGAGCTGATTTTCCCTGCTGGTTTTAGGCCGCTTTACACACCCTTGATGCACTTACACAGAGATATCAAGACTTAGCTTTTAAGATGCTTACTAGTCGGATAGATACTTGTGCGATGAACAGGGTCTGGTGAGTCCAGTTGATTGAGCAAGGAGTAGGTCGTGTCCATTCCATATTCGGTTTTCGGAAGGGTATCTGTGCTCATTTCAAACTCGAGTTTTATGCGTCACCGCACCTCACCTTTCCCCTGAAGCAGGCATAAGTGTGTTTTCTAAAAGCGTGACTCTGTTCTGTTTGGGGATTCCGTTCATGGGGAGCGATTTTTACATTCCCTCGATAAGTGATATCATAAGTTTCTTTTTTTGTGGGACTTATTTCACTGAGGATGATCGTACCTAAATCCACTCAGGATGCTGCTACCAGCCTCATGACGTGGATTTCATGGCTGAGTGACACTCCATTGGACCTACGTAGCACCACTTGTCCACTTGTCCACTTGTCTTTGTCCACTTGTCCACTCGTCTTTGTCCACTTGGCTCTTTCCTGGGATATGAAACGTGTACCGGAGTGGAGGTTCTTGTCAAGACAGCAGCCCTCAACTTTGGGGTCCCTGTGTCTGGTTGATTTTTTCATTTTCCCAAGGTCAACGCCCATGTGTGGAAGTGCCCTATGCTCTGTGGTTCTGTGTTTTACATGGTTTGGGAAAGAGGATACACTTGTGAAGATTGGCTGTTGGCCATTGACATCCCGCCCATCAGCTTAACAAGGCTCCCTTGACTCCGTGGGCTGTCCTGCCTTTCTGGTTTTTAGACTTTTTTCGCCTGGCCCTTTTGCCCCGGGGGGGGGGGGGGCGAGAGATTTCTTTGTAGTGCTGATTTGCTCTCCCAGGTTGCTTGGTTGGCCAAAAAGGGCGTATGCGTTTTTTCCTGAATATATTCAGGAAAAAACGCATACGCCCTTTTTGGCCAACCGCATCATTGTCCACGTTCTGGCGCTTTTCATGTGCTATCGGGGCCATTCCGATGTACCCGTTGACATCCGTTTCCTGCAGTTCTGCCTTGCGTTCAGCGCCTCTTCGTAGCCTGCGCTCAATATATTTTGGGGCGATAGTTATCGTTTAGAACTCCGCAGGTTTGGGAAGTGCAGGGCCCCTGAGCTCCATTTCCCAAGTCGCTTTTTTGTGAGTGGGACGCAACACGGCTGGATGGCTTCACGCCCTATTGTCGATCCGCGGTGGCAGGCTGAACCGCTGGTGAATTCTTCTTCGTGATGGGAAATGAGAGTGACATGTGCCCGACCAAACACCTCCAGCGAGTCTCTCATTGGTTCCCCCTCTTGCAGTTCATCCTGCGGACAAATTGCAGACGGTACGAAAGAGGCATGGAAAGGCGCCGAGTCTCCAAGTGGGGAGATTGTTAGTAAGGGGGCCTGAATGGAGAACACGAGCACCAGGAGAGGAAAACTGAGGTGAGTTTCAGAAAGCTTTCCCGATCCCACGGTGTAGCATGCGCTGGGTTTCCAATGAGTGCTTTCGCTGTCGGAAGATTGCGTTGAACCTGGAGAGTAGGGACCCATGGAATGGGGAGCACGCAGGATTCCTTTCAAGGGTCTGCATTTGCTTTCCCAACCTCACCAATCGTCTCAGCCCCAAGAGTGTCCAGCCTTATGTCTTCTGCCGCTGGGGCTGTAGATGTGGTCAATCCTGGTTGCATGCCAGTCCCTGAACGCATTTTGGAAGAATTTCTCTCTGTTTTGCCCTGCTTGTTTCTTCTTTGTGTTGGAAATGTATCCTCAGAATGGGTCTGAGCTGATTTTCCCTGCTGGTTTTAGGCCGCTTTACACACCCTTGATGCACTTACACAGAGATATCAAGACTTAGCTTTTAAGATGCTTACTAGTCGGATAGATACTTGTGCGATGAACAGGGTCTGGTGAGTCCAGTTGATTGAGCAAGGAGTAGGTCGTGTCCATTCCATATTCGGTTTTCGGAAGGGTATCTGTGCTCATTTCAAACTCGAGTTTTATGCGTCACCGCACCTCACCTTTCCCCTGAAGCAGGCATAAGTGTGTTTTCTAAAAGCGTGACTCTGTTCTGTTTGGGGATTCCGTTCATGGGGAGCGATTTTTACATTCCCTCGATAAGTGATATCATAAGTTTCTTTTTTTGTGGGACTTATTTCACTGAGGATGATCGTACCTAAATCCACTCAGGATGCTGCTACCAGCCTCATGACGTGGATTTCATGGCTGAGTGACACTCCATTGGACCTACGTAGCACCACTTGTCCACTTGTCCACTTGTCTTTGTCCACTTGTCCACTCGTCTTTGTCCACTTGGCTCTTTCCTGGGATATGAAACGTGTACCGGAGTGGAGGTTCTTGTCAAGACAGCAGCCCTCAACTTTGGGGTCCCTGTGTCTGGTTGATTTTTTCATTTTCCCAAGGTCAACGCCCATGTGTGGAAGTGCCCTATGCTCTGTGGTTCTGTGTTTTACATGGTTTGGGAAAGAGGATACACTTGTGAAGATTGGCTGTTGGCCATTGACATCCCGCCCATCAGCTTAACAAGGCTCCCTTGACTCCGTGGGCTGTCCTGCCTTTCTGGTTTTTAGACTTTTTTCGCCTGGCCCTTTTGCCCCGGGGGGGGGGGGGGGGCGAGAGATTTCTTTGTAGTGCTGATTTGCTCTCCCAGGTTGCTTGGTTGGCCAAAAAGGGCGTATGCGTTTTTTCCTGAATATATTCAGGAAAAAACGCATACGCCCTTTTTGGCCAACCGCATCATTGTCCACGTTCTGGCGCTTTTCATGTGCTATCGGGGCCATTCCGATGTACCCGTTGACATCCGTTTCCTGCAGTTCTGCCTTGCGTTCAGCGCCTCTTCGTAGCCTGCGCTCAATATATTTTGGGGCGATAGTTATCGTTTAGAACTCCGCAGGTTTGGGAAGTGCAGGGCCCCTGAGCTCCATTTCCCAAGTCGCTTTTTTGTGAGTGGGACGCAACACGGCTGGATGGCTTCACGCCCTATTGTCGATCCGCGGTGGCAGGCTGAACCGCTGGTGAATTCTTCTTCGTGATGGGAAATGAGAGTGACATGTGCCCGACCAAACACCTCCAGCGAGTCTCTCATTGGTTCCCCCTCTTGCAGTTCATCCTGCGGACAAATTGCAGACGGTACGAAAGAGGCATGGAAAGGCGCCGAGTCTCCAAGTGGGGAGATTGTTAGTAAGGGGGCCTGAATGGAGAACACGAGCACCAGGAGAGGAAAACTGAGGTGAGTTTCAGAAAGCTTTCCCGATCCCACGGTGTAGCATGCGCTGGGTTTCCAATGAGTGCTTTCGCTGTCGGAAGATTGCGTTGAACCTGGAGAGTTGGGAGCCATGGAATGGGGAGCACGCAGGATTCCTTTCAAGGGTCTGCATTTGCTTTCCCAACCTCACCAATCGTCTCAGCCCCAAGAGTGTCCAGCCTTATGTCTTCTGCCGCTGGGGCTGTAGATGTGGTCAGTCCTGGTTGCATGCCAGTCCCTGAAGGCATTTTGGAAGAATTTCTCTCTGTTTTGCCCTGCTTGTTTCTTCTTTGTGTTGGAAACGTATCCTCAGAATGGGTCTGAGCTGATTTTCCCTGCTGGTTTTAGGCCGCTTTACACACCCTTGATGCACTTACACAGAGATATCAAGACTTAGCTTTTAAGATGCTTACTAGTCGGATAGATACTTGTGCGATGAACAGGGTCTGGTGAGTCCAGTTGATTGAGCAAGGAGTAGGTCGTGTCCATTCCATATTCGGTTTTCGGAAGGGTATCTGTGCTCATTTCAAACTCGAGTTTTATGCGTCACCGCACCTCACCTTTCCCCTGAAGCAGGCATAAGTGTGTTTTCTAAAAGCGTGACTCTGTTCTGTTTGGGGATTCCGTTCATGGGGAGCGATTTTTACATTCCCTCGATAAGTGATATCATAAGTTTCTTTTTTTGTGGGACTTATTTCACTGAGGATGATCGTACCTAAATCCACTCAGGATGCTGCTACCAGCCTCATGACGTGGATTTCATGGCTGAGTGACACTCCATTGGACCTACGTAGCACCACTTGTCCACTTGTCCACTTGTCTTTGTCCACTTGTCCACTCGTCTTTGTCCACTTGGCTCTTTCCTGGGATATGAAACGTGTACCGGAGTGGAGGTTCTTGTCAAGACAGCAGCCCTCAACTTTGGGGTCCCTGTGTCTGGTTGATTTTTTCATTTTCCCAAGGTCAACGCCCATGTGTGGAAGTGCCCTATGCTCTGTGGTTCTGTGTTTTACATGGTTTGGGAAAGAGGATACACTTGTGAAGATTGGCTGTTGGCCATTGACATCCCGCCCATCAGCTTAACAAGGCTCCCTTGACTCCGTGGGCTGTCCTGCCTTTCTGGTTTTTAGACTTTTTTCGCCTGGCCCTTTTGCCCCGGGGGGGGGGGGGGGCGAGAGATTTCTTTGTAGTGCTGATTTGCTCTCCCAGGTTGCTTGGTTGGCCAAAAAGGGCGTATGCGTTTTTTCCTGAATATATTCAGGAAAAAACGCATACGCCCTTTTTGGCCAACCGCATCATTGTCCACGTTCTGGCGCTTTTCATGTGCTATCGGGGCCATTCCGATGTACCCGTTGACATCCGTTTCCTGCAGTTCTGCCTTGCGTTCAGCGCCTCTTCGTAGCCTGCGCTCAATATATTTTGGGGCGATAGTTATCGTTTAGAACTCCGCAGGTTTGGGAAGTGCAGGGCCCCTGAGCTCCATTTCCCAAGTCGCTTTTTTGTGAGTGGGACGCAACACGGCTGGATGGCTTCACGCCCTATTGTCGATCCGCGGTGGCAGGCTGAACCGCTGGTGAATTCTTCTTCGTGATGGGAAATGAGAGTGACATGTGCCCGACCAAACACCTCCAGCGAGTCTCTCATTGGTTCCCCCTCTTGCAGTTCATCCTGCGGACAAATTGCAGACGGTACGAAAGAGGCATGGAAAGGCGCCGAGTCTCCAAGTGGGGAGATTGTTAGTAAGGGGGCCTGAATGGAGAACACGAGCACCAGGAGAGGAAAACTGAGGTGAGTTTCAGAAAGCTTTCCCGATCCCACGGTGTAGCATGCGCTGGGTTTCCAATGAGTGCTTTCGCTGTCGGAAGATTGCGTTGAACCTGGAGAGTTGGGAGCCATGGAATGGGGAGCACGCAGGATTCCTTTCAAGGGTCTGCATTTGCTTTCCCAACCTCACCAATCGTCTCAGCCCCAAGAGTGTCCAGCCTTATGTCTTCTGCCGCTGGGGCTGTAGATGTGGTCAGTCCTGGTTGCATGCCAGTCCCTGAAGGCATTTTGGAAGAATTTCTCTCTGTTTTGCCCTGCTTGTTTCTTCTTTGTGTTGGAAACGTATCCTCAGAATGGGTCTGAGCTGATTTTCCCTGCTGGTTTTAGGCCGCTTTACACACCCTTGATGCACTTACACAGAGATATCAAGACTTAGCTTTTAAGATGCTTACTAGTCGGATAGATACTTGTGCGATGAACAGGGTCTGGTGAGTCCAGTTGATTGAGCAAGGAGTAGGTCGTGTCCATTCCATATTCGGTTTTCCGAAGGGTATCTGTGCTCATTTCAAACTCGAGTTTTATGCGTCACCGCACCTCACCTTTCCCCTGAAGCAGGCATAAGTGTGTTTTCTAAAAGCGTGACTCTGTTCTGTTTGGGGATTCCGTTCATGGGGAGCGATTTTTACATTCCCTCGATAAGTGATATCATAAGTTTCTTTTTTTGTGGGACTTATTTCACTGAGGATGATCGTACCTAAATCCACTCAGGATGCTGCTACCAGCCTCATGACGTGGATTTCATGGCTGAGTGACACTCCATTGGACCTACGTAGCACCACTTGTCCACTTGTCCACTTGTCTTTGTCCACTTGTCCACTCGTCTTTGTCCACTTGGCTCTTTCCTGGGATATGAAACGTGTACCGGAGTGGAGGTTCTTGTCAAGACAGCAGCCCTCAACTTTGGGGTCCCTGTGTCTGGTTGATTTTTTCATTTTCCCAAGGTCAACGCCCATGTGTGGAAGTGCCCTATGCTCTGTGGTTCTGTGTTTTACATGGTTTGGGAAAGAGGATACACTTGTGAAGATTGGCTGTTGGCCATTGACATCCCGCCCATCAGCTTAACAAGGCTCCCTTGACTCCGTGGGCTGTCCTGCCTTTCTGGTTTTTAGACTTTTTTCGCCTGGCCCTTTTGCCCCGGGGGGGGGGCGAGAGATTTCTTTGTAGTGCTGATTTGCTCTCCCAGGTTGCTTGGTTGGCCAAAAAGGGCGTATGCGTTTTTTCCTGAATATATTCAGGAAAAAACGCATACGCCCTTTTTGGCCAACCGCATCATTGTCCACGTTCTGGCGCTTTTCATGTGCTATCGGGGCCATTCCGATGTACCCGTTGACATCCGTTTCCTGCAGTTCTGCCTTGCGTTCAGCGCCTCTTCGTAGCCTGACCTCAATATATTTTGGGGCGATAGTTATCGTTTAGAACTCCGCAGGTTTGGGAAGTGCAGGGCCCCTGAGCTCCATTTCCCAAGTCGCTTTTTTGTGAGTGGGACGCAACACGGCTGGATGGCTTCACGCCCTATTGTCGATCCGCGGTGGCAGGCTGAACCGCTGGTGAATTCTTCTTCGTGATGGGAAATGAGAGTGACATGTGCCCGACCAAACACCTCCAGCGAGTCTCTCATTGGTTCCCCCTCTTGCAGTTCATCCTGCGGACAAATTGCAGACGGTACGAAAGAGGCATGGAAAGGCGCCGAGTCTCCAAGTGGGGAGATTGTTAGTAAGGGGGCCTGAATGGAGAACACGAGCACCAGGAGAGGAAAACTGAGGTGAGTTTCAGAAAGCTTTCCCGATCCCACGGTGTAGCATGCGCTGGGTTTCCAATGAGTGCTTTCGCTGTCGGAAGATTGCGTTGAACCTGGAGAGTAGGGACCCATGGAATGGGGAGCACGCAGGATTCCTTTCAAGGGTCTGCATTTGCTTTCCCAACCTCACCAATCGTCTCAGCCCCAAGAGTGTCCAGCCTTATGTCTTCTGCCGCTGGGGCTGTAGATGTGGTCAATCCTGGTTGCATGCCAGTCCCTGAACGCATTTTGGAAGAATTTCTCTCTGTTTTGCCCTGCTTGTTTCTTCTTTGTGTTGGAAATGTATCCTCAGAATGGGTCTGAGCTGATTTTCCCTGCTGGTTTTAGGCCGCTTTACACACCCTTGATGCACTTACACAGAGATATCAAGACTTAGCTTTTAAGATGCTTACTAGTCGGATAGATACTTGTGCGATGAACAGGGTCTGGTGAGTCCAGTTGATTGAGCAAGGAGTAGGTCGTGTCCATTCCATATTCGGTTTTCGGAAGGGTATCTGTGCTCATTTCAAACTCGAGTTTTATGCGTCACCGCACCTCACCTTTCCCCTGAAGCAGGCATAAGTGTGTTTTCTAAAAGCGTGACTCTGTTCTGTTTGGGGATTCCGTTCATGGGGAGCGATTTTTACATTCCCTCGATAAGTGATATCATAAGTTTCTTTTTTTGTGGGACTTATTTCACTGAGGATGATCGTACCTAAATCCACTCAGGATGCTGCTACCAGCCTCATGACGTGGATTTCATGGCTGAGTGACACTCCATTGGACCTACGTAGCACCACTTGTCCACTTGTCCACTTGTCTTTGTCCACTTGTCCACTCGTCTTTGTCCACTTGGCTCTTTCCTGGGATATGAAACGTGTACCGGAGTGGAGGTTCTTGTCAAGACAGCAGCCCTCAACTTTGGGGTCCCTGTGTCTGGTTGATTTTTTCATTTTCCCAAGGTCAACGCCCATGTGTGGAAGTGCCCTATGCTCTGTGGTTCTGTGTTTTACATGGTTTGGGAAAGAGGATACACTTGTGAAGATTGGCTGTTGGCCATTGACATCCCGCCCATCAGCTTAACAAGGCTCCCTTGACTCCGTGGGCTGTCCTGCCTTTCTGGTTTTTAGACTTTTTTCGCCTGGCCCTTTTGCCCCGGGGGGGGGGGGGCGAGAGATTTCTTTGTAGTGCTGATTTGCTCTCCCAGGTTGCTTGGTTGGCCAAAAAGGGCGTATGCGTTTTTTCCTGAATATATTCAGGAAAAAACGCATACGCCCTTTTTGGCCAACCGCATCATTGTCCACGTTCTGGCGCTTTTCATGTGCTATCGGGGCCATTCCGATGTACCCGTTGACATCCGTTTCCTGCAGTTCTGCCTTGCGTTCAGCGCCTCTTCGTAGCCTGCGCTCAATATATTTTGGGGCGATAGTTATCGTTTAGAACTCCGCAGGTTTGGGAAGTGCAGGGCCCCTGAGCTCCATTTCCCAAGTCGCTTTTTTGTGAGTGGGACGCAACACGGCTGGATGGCTTCACGCCCTATTGTCGATCCGCGGTGGCAGGCTGAACCGCTGGTGAATTCTTCTTCGTGATGGGAAATGAGAGTGACATGTGCCCGACCAAACACCTCCAGCGAGTCTCTCATTGGTTCCCCCTCTTGCAGTTCATCCTGCGGACAAATTGCAGACGGTACGAAAGAGGCATGGAAAGGCGCCGAGTCTCCAAGTGGGGAGATTGTTAGTAAGGGGGCCTGAATGGAGAACACGAGCACCAGGAGAGGAAAACTGAGGTGAGTTTCAGAAAGCTTTCCCGATCCCACGGTGTAGCATGCGCTGGGTTTCCAATGAGTGCTTTCGCTGTCGGAAGATTGCGTTGAACCTGGAGAGTAGGGACCCATGGAATGGGGAGCACGCAGGATTCCTTTCAAGGGTCTGCATTTGCTTTCCCAACCTCACCAATCGTCTCAGCCCCAAGAGTGTCCAGCCTTATGTCTTCTGCCGCTGGGGCTGTAGATGTGGTCAATCCTGGTTGCATGCCAGTCCCTGAACGCATTTTGGAAGAATTTCTCTCTGTTTTGCCCTGCTTGTTTCTTCTTTGTGTTGGAAATGTATCCTCAGAATGGGTCTGAGCTGATTTTCCCTGCTGGTTTTAGGCCGCTTTACACACCCTTGATGCACTTACACAGAGATATCAAGACTTAGCTTTTAAGATGCTTACTAGTCGGATAGATACTTGTGCGATGAACAGGGTCTGGTGAGTCCAGTTGATTGAGCAAGGAGTAGGTCGTGTCCATTCCATATTCGGTTTTCGGAAGGGTATCTGTGCTCATTTCAAACTCGAGTTTTATGCGTCACCGCACCTCACCTTTCCCCTGAAGCAGGCATAAGTGTGTTTTCTAAAAGCGTGACTCTGTTCTGTTTGGGGATTCCGTTCATGGGGAGCGATTTTTACATTCCCTCGATAAGTGATATCATAAGTTTCTTTTTTTGTGGGACTTATTTCACTGAGGATGATCGTACCTAAATCCACTCAGGATGCTGCTACCAGCCTCATGACGTGGATTTCATGGCTGAGTGACACTCCATTGGACCTACGTAGCACCACTTGTCCACTTGTCCACTTGTCTTTGTCCACTTGTCCACTCGTCTTTGTCCACTTGGCTCTTTCCTGGGATATGAAACGTGTACCGGAGTGGAGGTTCTTGTCAAGACAGCAGCCCTCAACTTTGGGGTCCCTGTGTCTGGTTGATTTTTTCATTTTCCCAAGGTCAACGCCCATGTGTGGAAGTGCCCTATGCTCTGTGGTTCTGTGTTTTACATGGTTTGGGAAAGAGGATACACTTGTGAAGATTGGCTGTTGGCCATTGACATCCCGCCCATCAGCTTAACAAGGCTCCCTTGACTCCGTGGGCTGTCCTGCCTTTCTGGTTTTTAGACTTTTTTCGCCTGGCCCTTTTGCCCCGGGGGGGGGGGGGGCGAGAGATTTCTTTGTAGTGCTGATTTGCTCTCCCAGGTTGCTTGGTTGGCCAAAAAGGGCGTATGCGTTTTTTCCTGAATATATTCAGGAAAAAACGCATACGCCCTTTTTGGCCAACCGCATCATTGTCCACGTTCTGGCGCTTTTCATGTGCTATCGGGGCCATTCCGATGTACCCGTTGACATCCGTTTCCTGCAGTTCTGCCTTGCGTTCAGCGCCTCTTCGTAGCCTGCGCTCAATATATTTTGGGGCGATAGTTATCGTTTAGAACTCCGCAGGTTTGGGAAGTGCAGGGCCCCTGAGCTCCATTTCCCAAGTCGCTTTTTTGTGAGTGGGACGCAACACGGCTGGATGGCTTCACGCCCTATTGTCGATCCGCGGTGGCAGGCTGAACCGCTGGTGAATTCTTCTTCGTGATGGGAAATGAGAGTGACATGTGCCCGACCAAACACCTCCAGCGAGTCTCTCATTGGTTCCCCCTCTTGCAGTTCATCCTGCGGACAAATTGCAGACGGTACGAAAGAGGCATGGAAAGGCGCCGAGTCTCCAAGTGGGGAGATTGTTAGTAAGGGGGCCTGAATGGAGAACACGAGCACCAGGAGAGGAAAACTGAGGTGAGTTTCAGAAAGCTTTCCCGATCCCACGGTGTAGCATGCGCTGGGTTTCCAATGAGTGCTTTCGCTGTCGGAAGATTGCGTTGAACCTGGAGAGTAGGGACCCATGGAATGGGGAGCACGCAGGATTCCTTTCAAGGGTCTGCATTTGCTTTCCCAACCTCACCAATCGTCTCAGCCCCAAGAGTGTCCAGCCTTATGTCTTCTGCCGCTGGGGCTGTAGATGTGGTCAATCCTGGTTGCATGCCAGTCCCTGAACGCATTTTGGAAGAATTTCTCTCTGTTTTGCCCTGCTTGTTTCTTCTTTGTGTTGGAAATGTATCCTCAGAATGGGTCTGAGCTGATTTTCCCTGCTGGTTTTAGGCCGCTTTACACACCCTTGATGCACTTACACAGAGATATCAAGACTTAGCTTTTAAGATGCTTACTAGTCGGATAGATACTTGTGCGATGAACAGGGTCTGGTGAGTCCAGTTGATTGAGCAAGGAGTAGGTCGTGTCCATTCCATATTCGGTTTTCGGAAGGGTATCTGTGCTCATTTCAAACTCGAGTTTTATGCGTCACCGCACCTCACCTTTCCCCTGAAGCAGGCATAAGTGTGTTTTCTAAAAGCGTGACTCTGTTCTGTTTGGGGATTCCGTTCATGGGGAGCGATTTTTACATTCCCTCGATAAGTGATATCATAAGTTTCTTTTTTTGTGGGACTTATTTCACTGAGGATGATCGTACCTAAATCCACTCAGGATGCTGCTACCAGCCTCATGACGTGGATTTCATGGCTGAGTGACACTCCATTGGACCTACGTAGCACCACTTGTCCACTTGTCCACTTGTCTTTGTCCACTTGTCCACTCGTCTTTGTCCACTTGGCTCTTTCCTGGGATATGAAACGTGTACCGGAGTGGAGGTTCTTGTCAAGACAGCAGCCCTCAACTTTGGGGTCCCTGTGTCTGGTTGATTTTTTCATTTTCCCAAGGTCAACGCCCATGTGTGGAAGTGCCCTATGCTCTGTGGTTCTGTGTTTTACATGGTTTGGGAAAGAGGATACACTTGTGAAGATTGGCTGTTGGCCATTGACATCCCGCCCATCAGCTTAACAAGGCTCCCTTGACTCCGTGGGCTGTCCTGCCTTTCTGGTTTTTAGACTTTTTTCGCCTGGCCCTTTTGCCCCGGGGGGGGGGGGGCGAGAGATTTCTTTGTAGTGCTGATTTGCTCTCCCAGGTTGCTTGGTTGGCCAAAAAGGGCGTATGCGTTTTTTCCTGAATATATTCAGGAAAAAACGCATACGCCCTTTTTGGCCAACCGCATCATTGTCCACGTTCTGGCGCTTTTCATGTGCTATCGGGGCCATTCCGATGTACCCGTTGACATCCGTTTCCTGCAGTTCTGCCTTGCGTTCAGCGCCTCTTCGTAGCCTGCGCTCAATATATTTTGGGGCGATAGTTATCGTTTAGAACTCCGCAGGTTTGGGAAGTGCAGGGCCCCTGAGCTCCATTTCCCAAGTCGCTTTTTTGTGAGTGGGACGCAACACGGCTGGATGGCTTCACGCCCTATTGTCGATCCGCGGTGGCAGGCTGAACCGCTGGTGAATTCTTCTTCGTGATGGGAAATGAGAGTGACATGTGCCCGACCAAACACCTCCAGCGAGTCTCTCATTGGTTCCCCCTCTTGCAGTTCATCCTGCGGACAAATTGCAGACGGTACGAAAGAGGCATGGAAAGGCGCCGAGTCTCCAAGTGGGGAGATTGTTAGTAAGGGGGCCTGAATGGAGAACACGAGCACCAGGAGAGGAAAACTGAGGTGAGTTTCAGAAAGCTTTCCCGATCCCACGGTGTAGCATGCGCTGGGTTTCCAATGAGTGCTTTCGCTGTCGGAAGATTGCGTTGAACCTGGAGAGTTGGGAGCCATGGAATGGGGAGCACGCAGGATTCCTTTCAAGGGTCTGCATTTGCTTTCCCAACCTCACCAATCGTCTCAGCCCCAAGAGTGTCCAGCCTTATGTCTTCTGCCGCTGGGGCTGTAGATGTGGTCAGTCCTGGTTGCATGCCAGTCCCTGAAGGCATTTTGGAAGAATTTCTCTCTGTTTTGCCCTGCTTGTTTCTTCTTTGTGTTGGAAACGTATCCTCAGAATGGGTCTGAGCTGATTTTCCCTGCTGGTTTTAGGCCGCTTTACACACCCTTGATGCACTTACACAGAGATATCAAGACTTAGCTTTTAAGATGCTTACTAGTCGGATAGATACTTGTGCGATGAACAGGGTCTGGTGAGTCCAGTTGATTGAGCAAGGAGTAGGTCGTGTCCATTCCATATTCGGTTTTCCGAAGGGTATCTGTGCTCATTTCAAACTCGAGTTTTATGCGTCACCGCACCTCACCTTTCCCCTGAAGCAGGCATAAGTGTGTTTTCTAAAAGCGTGACTCTGTTCTGTTTGGGGATTCCGTTCATGGGGAGCGATTTTTACATTCCCTCGATAAGTGATATCATAAGTTTCTTTTTTTGTGGGACTTATTTCACTGAGGATGATCGTACCTAAATCCACTCAGGATGCTGCTACCAGCCTCATGACGTGGATTTCATGGCTGAGTGACACTCCATTGGACCTACGTAGCACCACTTGTCCACTTGTCCACTTGTCTTTGTCCACTTGTCCACTCGTCTTTGTCCACTTGGCTCTTTCCTGGGATATGAAACGTGTACCGGAGTGGAGGTTCTTGTCAAGACAGCAGCCCTCAACTTTGGGGTCCCTGTGTCTGGTTGATTTTTTCATTTTCCCAAGGTCAACGCCCATGTGTGGAAGTGCCCTATGCTCTGTGGTTCTGTGTTTTACATGGTTTGGGAAAGAGGATACACTTGTGAAGATTGGCTGTTGGCCATTGACATCCCGCCCATCAGCTTAACAAGGCTCCCTTGACTCCGTGGGCTGTCCTGCCTTTCTGGTTTTTAGACTTTTTTCGCCTGGCCCTTTTGCCCCGGGGGGGGGGCGAGAGATTTCTTTGTAGTGCTGATTTGCTCTCCCAGGTTGCTTGGTTGGCCAAAAAGGGCGTATGCGTTTTTTCCTGAATATATTCAGGAAAAAACGCATACGCCCTTTTTGGCCAACCGCATCATTGTCCACGTTCTGGCGCTTTTCATGTGCTATCGGGGCCATTCCGATGTACCCGTTGACATCCGTTTCCTGCAGTTCTGCCTTGCGTTCAGCGCCTCTTCGTAGCCTGACCTCAATATATTTTGGGGCGATAGTTATCGTTTAGAACTCTGCAGGTTTGGGAAGTGCAGGGCCCCTGAGCTCCATTTCCCAAGTCGCTTTTTTGTGAGTGGGACGCAACACGGCTGGATGGCTTCACGCCCTATTGTCGATCCGCGGTGGCAGGCTGAACCGCTGGTGAATTCTTCTTCGTGATGGGAAATGAGAGTGACATGTGCCCGACCAAACACCTCCAGCGAGTCTCTCATTGGTTCCCCCTCTTGCAGTTCATCCTGCGGACAAATTGCAGACGGTACGAAAGAGGCATGGAAAGGCGCCGAGTCTCCAAGTGGGGAGATTGTTAGTAAGGGGGCCTGAATGGAGAACACGAGCACCAGGAGAGGAAAACTGAGGTGAGTTTCAGAAAGCTTTCCCGATCCCACGGTGTAGCATGCGCTGGGTTTCCAATGAGTGCTTTCGCTGTCGGAAGATTGCGTTGAACCTGGAGAGTTGGGACCCATGGAATGGGGAGCACGCAGGATTCCTTTCAAGGGTCTGCATTTGCTTTCCCAACCTCACCAATCGTCTCAGCCCCAAGAGTGTCCAGCCTTATGTCTTCTGCCGCTGGGGCTGTAGATGTGGTCAATCCTGGTTGCATGCCAGTCCCTGAAGGCATTTTGGAAGAATTTCTCTCTGTTTTGCCCTGCTTGTTTCTTCTTTGTGTTGGAAATGTATCCTCAGAATGGGTCTGAGCTGATTTTCCCTGCTGGTTTTAGGCCGCTTTACACACACTTGATGCACTTGCACAGAGATATCAAGACTTAGCTTTTAAGATGCTTACTAGTCGGATAGATACTTGTGCGATGAACAGGGTCTGGTGAGTCCAGTTGATTGAGCAAGGAGTAGGTCGTGTCCATTCCATATTCGGTTTTCGGAAGGGTATCTGTGCTCATTTCAAATTCGAGTTTTATGCGTCACCGCACCTCACCTTTCCCCTGAAGCAGGCATAAGTGTGTTTTCTAAAAGCGTGACTCTGTTCTGTTTGGGGATTCCGTTCATGGGGAGCGATTTTTACATTCCCTCGATAAGTGATATCATAAGTTTCTTTTTTTGTGGGACTTATTTCACTGAGGATGATCGTACCTAAATCCACTCAGGATGCTGCTACCAGCCTCATGACGTGGATTTCATGGCTGAGTGACACTCCATTGGACCTACGTAGCACCACTTGTCCACTTGTCCACTTGTCTTTGTCCACTTGTCCACTCGTCTTTGTCCACTTGGCTCTTTCCTGGGATATGAAACGTGTACCGGAGTGGAGGTTCTTGTCAAGACAGCAGCCCTCAACTTTGGGGTCCCTGTGTCTGGTTGATTTTTTCATTTTCCCAAGGTCAACGCCCATGTGTGGAAGTGCCCTATGCTCTGTGGTTCTGTGTTTTACATGGTTTGGGAAAGAGGATACACTTGTGAAGATTGGCTGTTGGCCATTGACATCCCGCCCATCAGCTTAACAAGGCTCCCTTGACTCCGTGGGCTGTCCTGCCTTTCTGGTTTTTAGACTTTTTTCGCCTGGCCCTTTTGCCCCGGGGGGGGGGGCGAGAGATTTCTTTGTAGTGCTGATTTGCTCTCCCAGGTTGCTTGGTTGGCCAAAAAGGGCGTATGCGTTTTTTCCTGAATATATTCAGGAAAAAACGCATACGCCCTTTTTGGCCAACCGCATCATTGTCCACGTTCTGGCGCTTTTCATGTGCTATGGGGGCCATTCCGATGTACCCATTGACATCCGTTTCCTACAGTTCTGCCTTGCGTTCAGCGCCTCTTCGTAGCCTGACCTCAATATATTTTGGGGCGATAGTTATCGTTTAGAACTCTGCAGGTTTGGGAAGTGCAGGGCCCCTGAGCTCCATTTCCCAAGTCGCTTTTTTGTGAGTGGGACGCAACACGGCTGGATGGCTTCACGCCCTATTGTCGATCCGCGGTTGCAGGCTGAACCGCTGGTGAATTCTTCTTCGTGATGGGAAATGAGAGTGACATGTGCCCGACCAAACACCTCCAGCGAGTCTCTCATTGGTTCCCCCTCTTGCAGTTCATCCTGCGGACAAATTGCAGACGGTACGAAAGAGGCATGGAAAGGCGCCGAGTCTCCAAGTGGGGAGATTGTTAGTAAGGGGGCCTGAATGGAGAACACGAGCACCAGGAGAGGAAAACTGAGGTGAGTTTCAGAAAGCTTTCCCGATCCCACGGTGTAGCATGCGCTGGGTTTCCAATGAGTGCTTTCGCTGTCGGAAGATTGCGTTGAACCTGGAGAGTTGGGACCCATGGAATGGGGAGCACGCAGGATTCCTTTCAAGGGTCTGCATTTGCTTTCCCAACCTCACCAATCGTCTCAGCCCCAAGAGTGTCCAGCCTTATGTCTTCTGCCGCTGGGGCTGTAGATGTGGTCAATCCTGGTTGCATGCCAGTCCCTGAACGCATTTTGGAAGAATTTCTCTCTGTTTTGCCCTGCTTGTTTCTTCTTTATGTTGGAAATGTATCCTCAGAATGGGTCTGAGCTGATTTTCCCTGCTGGTTTTAGGCCGCTTTACACACACTTGATGCACTTACACAGAGATATCAAGACTTAGCTTTTAAGATGCTTACTAGTCGGATAGATACTTGTGCGATGAACAGGGTCTGGTGAGTCCAGTTGATTGAGCAAGGAGTAGGTCGTGTCCATTCCATATTCGGTTTTCGGAAGGGTATCTGTGCTCATTTCAAACTCGAGTTTTATGCGTCACCCCACCTCACCTTTCCCCTGAAGCAGGCATAAGTGTGTTTTCTAAAAGCGTGACTCTGTTCTGTTTGGGGATTCAGTGCATGGGGAGCGATTTTTACATTCCCTCGATAAGTGATATCATAAGTTTCTTTTTTTGTGGGACTTATTTCACTGAGGATGATCGTACCTAAATCCACTCAGGATGCTGCTACCAGCCTCATGACGTGGATTTCATGGCTGAGTGACACTCCATTGGACCTACGTAGCACCACTTGTCCACTTGTCCACTTGTCTTTGTCCACTTGTCCACTCGTCTTTGTCCACTTGGCTCTTTCCTGGGATATGAAACCTGTACCGGAGTGGAGGTTCTTGTCAAGACAGCAGCCCTCAACTTTGGGGTCCCTGTGTCTGGTTGATTTTTTCATTTTCCCAAGGTCAACGCCCATGTGTGGAAGTGCCCTATGCTCTGTGGTTCTGTGTTTTACATGGTTTGGGAAAGAGGATACACTTGTGAAGATTGGCTGTTGGCCATTGACATCCCGCCCATCAGCTTAACAAGGCTCCCTTGACTCCGTGGGCTGTCCTGCCTTTCTGGTTTTTAGACTTTTTTCGCCTGGCCCTTTTGCCCCGGGGGGGGGGCGAGAGATTTCTTTGTAGTGCTGATTTGCTCTCCCAGGTTGCTTGGTTGGCCAAAAAGGGCGTATGCGTTTTTTCCTGAATATATTCAGGAAAAAACGCATACGCCCTTTTTGGCCAACGGCATCATTGTCCACGTTCTGGCGCTTTTCATGTGCTATCGGGGCCATTCCGATGTACCCGTTGACATCCGTTTCCTGCAGTTCTGCCTTGCGTTCAGCGCCTCTTCGTAGCCTGACCTCAATATATTTTGGGGCGATAGTTATCGTTTAGAACTCTGCAGGTTTGGGAAGTGCAGTGCCCCTGAGCTCCATTTCCCAAGTCGCTTTTTTGTGAGTGGGACGCAACACGGCTGGATGGCTTCACGCCCTATTGTCGATCCGGGGTGGCAGGCTGAACCTCTGGTGAATTCTTCTTCGTGATGGGAAATGAGAGTGACATGTGCCCGACCAAACACCTCCAGCGAGTCTCTCATTGGTTCCCCCTCTTGCAGTTCATCCTGCGGACAAATTGCAGACGGTACGAAAGAGGCATGGAAAGGCGCCGAGTCTCCAAGTGGGGAGATTCTTAGTAAGGGGGCCTGAATGGAGAACACGAGCACCAGGAGATGAAAACTGAGGTGAGTTTCAGAAAGCTTTCCCGATCCCACGGTGTAGCATCCGCTGGGTTTCCAATGAGTGCTTTCGCTGCCGGAAGATTGCGTTGAACCTGGAGAGTTGGGACCCATGGAATGGGGAGCACGCAGGATTCCTTTCAAGGGTCTGCATTTGCTTTCCCAACCTCACCAATCGTCTCAGCCCCAAGAGTGTCCAGCCTTATGTCTTCTGCCGCTGGGGCTGTAGATGTGGTCAATCCTGGTTGCATGCCAGTCCCTGAACGCATTTTGGAAGAATTTCTCTCTGTTTTGCCCTGCTTGTTTCTTCTTTATGTTGGAAATGTATCCTCAGAATGGGTCTGAGCTGATTTTCCCTGCTGGTTTTAGGCCGCTTTACACACACTTGATGCACTTACACAGAGATATCAAGACTTAGCTTTTAAGATGCTTACTAGTCGGATAGATACTTGTGTGATGAACAGGGTCTGGTGAGTCCAGTTGATTGAGCAAGGAGTAGGTCGTGTCCATTCCATATTCGGTTTTCGGAAGGGTATCTGTGCTCATTTCAAACTCGAGTTTTATGCGTCACCCCACCTCACCTTTCCCCTGAAGCAGGCATAAGTGTGTTTTCTAAAAGCGTGACTCTGTTCTGTTTGGGGATTCCGTTCATGGGGAGCGATTTTTACATTCCCTTTATAAGTGATATCATAAGTTTCTTTTTGTGGGACTTATTTCACTGAGGATGATCGTACCTAAATCCACTCAGGATGCTGCTACCAGCCTCATGACGTGGATTTCATGGCTGAGTGACACTCCATTGGACCTACGTAGCACCACTTCTGCACTTGTCCACTTGTCCACTCGTCTTTGTCCACTTGGCTCTTTCCTGGGATATGAAACGTGTACCGGAGTGGAGGTTCTTGTCAAGACAGCAGCCCTCAACTTTGGGGTCCCTGTGTCTGGTTGATTTTTTCATTTTCCCAAGGTCAACGCCCATGTGTGGAAGTGCCCTATGCTCTGTGGTTCTGTGTTTTGCATGGTTTGGGAAAGAGGATACACTTGTGAAGATTGGCTGTTGGCCATTGACATCCCGCCCATCAGCTTAACAAGGCTCCCTTGACTCCGTGGCCTGTCCTGCCTTTCTGGTTTTTAGACTTTTTTCGCCTGGCCCTTTTGCCCCGGGGGGGGGGGGGGCGAGAGATTTCTTTGTAGTGCTGATTTGCTCTCCCAGGTTGCTTGGTTGGCCAAAAAGGGCGTATGCGTTTTTTCCTGAATATATTCAGGAAAAAACGCATACGCCCTTTTTGGCCAACCGCATCATTGTCCACGTTCTGGCGCTTTTCATGTGCTATCGGGGCCATTCCGATGTACCCGTTGACATCCGTTTCCTGCAATTCTGCCTTGCGTTCAACGCCTCTTCGTAGCCTGACCTCAATATATTTTGGGGCGATAGTTATCGTTTAGAACTCTGCAGGTTTGGGAAGTGCAGTGCCCCTGAGCTCCATTTCCCAAGTCGCTTTTTTGTGAGTGGGACGCAACACGGCTGGATGGCTTCACGTCCTATTGTCGATCCGGGGTGGCAGGCTGAACCGCTGGTGAATTCTTCTTCGTGATGGGAAATGAGAGTGACATGTGCCCGACCAAACACCTCCAGAGAGTCTCTCATTGGTTCCCCCTCTT
>NW_026711854.1:0-31861 GCF_026419965.1 Kogia breviceps
AAGGAAAGGACCACCTTAGGGATCCAAGGGAAAGTATGCATATAAGGTTTCTATTTTGACTTATGGCTATTTTACAATAAAGATAACCTTGTGGTGATAGAAGCCTTCAGAATTGCACAAGCTCTACCTTCTTCTAGCCACCATTATGTTCTACATTATGGTTTCTCAGTCCTGGCACTATTTACATTTTAGATCAGATGACCATTTGGGGTGTGTGGGGGTGGGTGGGTGTGGTCATGGATGTTTTGTGCTTTGTAGGATGTTTATCATCATCCTAGACTTCCAGTCACAAGATGGTAATAGCACTCCTTCATCCCCAAATATGTGGCAACCAAAAATGTTTCCATTGCTAAATTGCCAAATATCCCCTGGGGGCATTTCATGGGAAAAATCACTCCCAGTTTAGTTCTACTGCTCTATATAAACAGCATTATTTTCCCCTAAGGGCATGAATCTGTGACCCTAAGTTTTCATTGCAGTTTTAAATGGAGCTATTTCAATGTCTATTGTAAACATTCAACAAATTTGATGTCCAAAACCCAAAATTAAATGGTCCCTGAAACATGCCATTCAGGTGTTAGTTTTAAAACCTCTTCAACTTTGTACATGTGTATAGACTTTTATACCAACTACTAACAACATGATTTGTCTGCCTGCTTCATCATAGTTGATTTTGCCTAAAACAATTTATTACTTTCCTTTTGTCTGTAACAACCTATTTCAGAGCATCTATGGGTTTTAACCTTAATATTTTCTTAAAATTCACAGCACTACTAATAACTTCCAAGCAGGCTAGTACCTGGAGGAAATATAGGTAATTCAGAGATACCTCAAAGATATATTTTATCATACCATAGAGCAGTGTATGGACTATGTCTACCAGACCACAGAAATAAGCAGATGAATGAAAGCAAAGTTCTGATTCTATTGCAGACATATTCTTAATATTAATCTATACATAAGTGTGTAGGACCCATTCTTTGGACACTTATTGTGACATTTCTCCCTGGCCTTAATTTCCCCCATCAATAAGAATTATTAACATCTCCCCCTGCCTTCTCTTACAGATGATTAAAGCCAAGCTTTTCAATCCCTCACTTATAGTTGGTTGTGATATTAGAGGTCAAAAATAGATTATAGGTTATAGAGAAAGTGAGGGTCTCCTGGTGAGGCTACTGCCTTTCCAGGTCCAAGGTGAAGGTGATGAACTGAAGGATAATTGAAAAAAAAAAACATTTTCCACTTCAGAAATGTTCCAGAGTACTTAGACCCATTTAGCTTTAGAGAGGAATGACTGGAGGGGTGGTATGCATGGGATAGTATCTGCACAGTCAGCCTGCTGATTTGTTCCTGGTAAAAACTCACCATAGACTGGGGCTATTATAAAATTAACTTCACCCAACTCAGAACCAAGTTCTCAGATAATTTTTCCAGGTTCACATTCTTTTTAGTTATTGTGTATTTCTTTATTCATCCCCTCTCCTTGTTCTCTTAAAAGTATTTTTAGGAAATATTTTAAACATACTGGAGAGAACCGGGAATAATATGACTCTTACACAAATAAATCTCAAAAACAAAACAGTGAGTGAATATAGTAAGTTGGAGAATAATATATTGTGCATGATATATAAAGCTTGAAACCTGCAAAACAATATGATGAATGTTTATCAGTATTGAATGTTAACATTTTGACTTATTAAATCAATATTTTTAAAAAAGAACTAAAAGGTTATAGTACAGTTGAAACTTTCATGCTTCCTCCCTCTCCATTCAGAAAATAATTGTATCAAGATTTTGGAGTTTATATTTCTATCATGTTTTTATGATAGATATTAAGATTCAGATATCAATATAAAATATATAATACAGTTCTCTATGTTTTCATATTATAAATTGGCATCTTACAAGACATATTGTGCATACCATCACTGTTTTTGATGTTTTTATGTTAATACATGTAACTCTAGCATATTAATTTTACTGACTATCCTTTGATAATTATATTAAAATGCATCTGCTTATCTTTGTCCTATTGATAGACATCAAGATTTTTTTCCTCTAGTATTTTGAAATTAGAAACCCTACTGCAATTGACATTCTTACTCATACCTCTTGGGCACCCCTATAAGAGCTTTAGACATTAGCCACACAATGCTTAGCAATTCTGTAGGATAATATACCTCAGGTTTTGGTATTCAAACTCAGTACTTCAGATACTGTAGTCCTATTTTCAAATTAGGACTAAGGACAATGCTGTAGAGGTTTACAATATCCCCAGCGATGCCTTCACATCTGGTAAGGGAGGTCTGATACTCCTCTTTTTACTTTCTAAATAATGCTTATTTTCATGACTTCAAGCAATGTCTATATATTAACATCGTCTAATTAGATAGTTCAAAGTCAAGATCTAGATCCCTAGACAGCCTCTCTCTTCCTTCCCTCCCTTCCTCCTTCCTTCCTTCCTTCCTTCCTTCCTTCCTTCCTTCCTTCCTTCCTTCCTCCCTCCCTTCCTTCCTTGTTTTTTTCCTTCCTTCCTTCCTTCCTTCCCCCTTCCTTCCAACAGGAAATATTTATTAAATCTCTAATCAGAACAATCAAAATGAACATGTCTAAAGCTGGATTAATCACCCTGCCACGGAAAAATTTATTTTCCAAGTTTATTACTAACCTCCTCTATTACATACCCTTCAATAGCTCACTATTGCTTTCATGACCCAAAGATTAATGTAACAGGCACATTTCTCTCTTTAGCCACCATTACCCTGTAACTTCAATTTACAAATAAAACCACTAGTCCATCTCCAGTTTACAGATAAAACCACATTATCAACTAATTAAATTTTGTTATGCATTATTTCATTACTTATATTTTCACTGCCTAGAATTCTTCTCTCCCCTTCTTCACCAGGTTAATTCTTCCAGGCCCTTTAAAGTTGATCTTCCTTAAGAAGTCTCCTCTCATCTCTGAGTTAGGGTCCAGTGGCTTCATTTTTTCCCAGTTTTATTGAGATAATAATTGACATACAGCACTGTGTAAGTTTAAGATGTACAACATAATGATTTGACTTACATCATTCATGAAATGATTACCAAAATAGGTTTAGAGAACATTCATCATCTCATATAGATATGATATTAAAGAAATAGAAAAGAAAAAAAACTTCCTTGTGATAAGAACTCTTAGGATTTACTCTCTTAACTTTCATATATAACATACAGCAGAGTTGATTATCTTTACCATGCTGTACATCATTTCCCTAGTACTTATTTGTTTTATAACTGGAAGTCTGTACCTTCTGATCACCTTTATCTAATTTCTCATCCCCTTATCCTCAGTGGCTTCATTTTGATTTCCTGTCACATTTTTTGACCATTTCTTTCATATCACAGATAATACTGTGCTTAAATTGGCAGCTTGATTACTTATCTCCTTCACTAACTCAGGGGTCCATGAAAGCAGGATTAGCACCTTATATCACTAGCTTCCAGGCTCTTAAAATTGAGGTGATACTTATCAGACTCTAGTCAAATGATGGGACAAGCACATTGGAATTACTTCATCAAAATCGTACAGTTAGACCTGGGCCTGGGATTCAAGCCTACTTATTTCCAGAGCAGGCCTTTCCCACCATCAGTCAAAGAGTGTCATTTTTCAAAAGTAATATAGAAATAGATCAGTATCATATGATATTAGGGCTGCCAAGGAAACCTTTCTGGGTACTGATTCCTAAAATTCCAACAGCAGAAATATAAAAAGAGTAAATATTTAAAATACAAATATTTTAAAAAGAAATAATAGTAATTTACATTCACCCTGTAGTATACACATTTGTACTGAAGTGAAAATGATGATATAAGAACTTTTCCCAGTAGCAGATAAAGAGACAGACTAGAAGACCTAAGTATAAGGAACTTGAAGGAACAGGCAAAATTACTGGAGATTCTGATAGTAAACCCCATTTCCTCATCTTGGGCTGGTACTTTTTGGAATCACATTTACAGAAGTGCTTTCTCAATTTTCCTACTCATTCTTTGACATCCACACTCAAAGAAACTTACTAATACACTTGACCTTTTCTTTAAGGACAGCTATGATATTCAAAAACCTCTAACGATACCCCACATCTAGTATAGTAACAGAGATAGAACTATAAAAACAATTTATGTAAATTAAATAATTACCCTAAAATTCTGGATGGTGGATACCTTTAGTGAGATGATTGGGGCAGGGATGGAACAAAGGAGTTGCCATGGTGGCAACGGAGGCTTCTCTTCTTCTTTCTTTTCTTCATTTCAGTCTGGGGATTATGCATTTACAGTGTGTTGACCTTAACTTTTGTGTTTTGTGTACTTTTCTATATATGCATTTTATTTCAATATAGAAATTATTTATGGAAAAGAAAAAAATAAATGTAATAGGAAAGGAAGATATATTTTCAAGGACAAAAAAATAAGAGAAAATTTATCAGCCCAATATAAAGATTAGGAAACTGAGATGTGGAATGGGAAGGATTTCTTTAAAAAAGTAATGATGGGATGAGGTTGAAATTTTTTGAGCTCTACCTAAATGAGCGCTCTCTCTACCTCTCTCTCTCTCTCTCTCATGCACACACTTTTTCTCCCGAGAGAGAGATTCTATTAAGCAGGCATTATCCCTTCAATACTCGTATTAAGCAACTATTATTCGTATAATTCCATTTTACATGAAGAAAACTGAAGATGCAATCGAGCAACTTGCCTGAAGTGGTAAGAAAGAAGTTCCTGTGAGTTGGAGCCTGATACTGTCAGCTGTGTTTTGCTGCTCACATGTAGAACATAAACAATTTCAGTGAACATAATGCTAGACAAGGCTACTCTGTAGTCAAAACCAGACTACGTTGTAATAAAGTCTGAACACACACACAAAGCGTCGACATTGTCCAAATCGTAAAATGACCAAACACATCCCTTCTCTAGTTAATGATTGACTGCTGCTTTTTTTACCAATTATAATTTTAGCCTCAGCCTATTCTTTCTTCCTTCTAGTAAGAGTTATTATGATAAGCAGTCATGTAATTGGCCATAATTCATAACAGCGTACAAGCCAGAGCAAAGCCTTGCTTCCTTTAAATCTCTTCAAAACTAACTCACACAACCCCGAATCATGTCATTCTTTTCTAATACTCTCTTACTGAGAAGCCCCATAGGATATGCTTTTTCTCATTGCAGCACACCCAACTTATTCAACTACAGGTGTGTTCCTGGTTATCTGGCTGAAGGGCATTGACTGAGTCATGTGTATATGATTGCTTTGAAGATCATTTGCAATTAATACAGGATTTCTGTATTCTATTTAGAAATGGAGAGGAGAGGATAACAGAGCAGATTTTGAGGTAGAGATGAAGAAACTTGAAAGTATGACAGAATTCCTAGACTGCCAAGTATCAAGATTTCATGAATCTTCACCATCCTCTGTGATTTGCTTCCTTGTGCTAAGGCAGACATGTTATGTTTAATACCCATGGTGCACGACAGTTTTAATACCTCAAGAAAATCCTGTGACTCCTCTTTAATAGGCTTGGTAATGCATTTAAAATGTATTGCTTTAATGACATGTTTTTGCTTTTGCTTAAGGTGCTTTGGCAATTTACAGAAGTCAAATGCGCTCACAGTGAATTCAATGCTGTCTGTAATTACATAAAAAGTGGCTTTCCTTTTTTTTCTTTCCGCATTTCTTTGCTTTGAAAATCTCCTGAATGTGAATTTGTAAGCTCTTGGTTACAGACACATGCTGTGTGCTTAAGACCTCCCATGGGTTCACTGATACATTTGATCTTTGAGATAAGGAGGAGTAATGAGGATGAGCAAGATGAAATAAACGTAAGCCTGAAAATGATGAAAGAAGCATAGAGACCCAAAGGTATGATGGCCCTCAGTTAATGATCTCTCATGCTTTAAACTCTCCTCATTTCACTGTGACTAGACAATTCTGATGCTAGACCCAAGAAACAATTTGAGAAATGAATGAAAATGGATATTAAAAAAATCTTTAAAAGGTGTAACTAAGTTAGTGTAAAGAAGAGAAATATGGAAAAGGAACCAAGATGATATACAGAAAACAGAAGATGGGAATTGTTTATATTTTAAATTTTTTATAGTAATAGCCTACTCGAGCATGATGTGCTGGTCTTAAAACTTAACAATTTTTTAATATTCTTCCCTTGAAGAAGTGGATTCTATGTTCCATCTCCTTGAACTTGGTCTTGTTTTTTGTGACTGTCCCAAAGTATAGATGTCAGTGAAAATGATGCCATGTGACATCTGAAGTCAGGTTAGAAAAGCCATGTAACATCTGCTGATTTATCTTGGAATAGTCAATCTCGGAGCTTTCAACAAACACTTAAGAAGCCCAACTGTCCTGAGGAATCCATAGAGAAAGCCCACGGGGAAAGACAACAGAGAGACAGAGAGATACCACAGCTGTTTGAGTCCCAGCTGTTTTAGACTGCCCAGCCTGGGCTCTACAGCATGGGAATAATAACCTCAGCCCCTGGTAACATCAGACTGCCAATGCTTGAGAGACTCAAAGTAAGAAATCCCTGCTGAGCATAGTCAAATCCAAGATCTGTAAGGAAAACTAACGAGTCCTTGTTTTCCACCACTGTTCTAGACTGGTTTGTGGCAGAGCTATAGATAACTGAAACATTAGGTGTGCTGAGTACCAGTCCACAAGCCCATCCTTGGGCAATATGGGGGACTTCCTTTGCTTTTCATTGGAAAAAAATTTTTCAAACCCAAGACCGTATATCCAAACACACAATTAATTTCCAATAATTAACATTTTCCAAATTATAAAATAGGCATGATAATATCTATTCTACATATCTAATATTGTTGAAGAGACTTGAATGTTGTAAAATATTTGAATTTTTAATTTGTTCAACAAGGAAGCACTATGTAAACACATGATTATTATTATTAGCAGTAATAACTGCTAACATTTATTGAACACTGAATATGTTACAAAGACACTTACGGGTGCTTTACTCATTATAGCAGTCAGCCTCGAAGATGACCCCTGGTGATCATCAACTACTGCTATTCATGCATTTGTATGATACCCTTTCCTTGAGTGAGGGTTAAACTCACTGGCTTGACTTCTAAAGAATAGCATAACCATAATTAGCTTATAAAAGACTGCCTTCAGTTTTACTTGTAGATTCTTTGATGAACAAGCTTCTATGTGGGAGAGTCTCAAACGGCGAGGAATAGAGGTCAGCTTCCAACTAATAGCCAGAAAGGTACTGAGGATGTGAGTCCAAAAACCCACAAGGAATTTAATTCTGCAGCAACCATATAAATGAATTTGGAAGCAGATCCTGCCACAGTTGAATCTTTATTGCAGCATTGTGAGGTATTTTAAAGCTGAGGACCCAGTTAAATCATGCTCAGATTCTTGACCTATAGGAATGTGTGTTGTTTTAAGCCAGTAAGTTTTGGGGTAAATTTTAATGCAATGATAGATAACTAACTTATATGTCTACATTAAAGAAACTGTGACACATAGATGATCACTAACTTAGGGTTTCAAAATTAATGATCATATTTTTAGTGCTGGAGAAATCTTGTCATTAAACTAGATTATTTTCTTTTGCTCTGCCATTGGGAGAGACTGAGGAAACAGTTAGATATAATGTAATTCAGCAGAAACTTTTGAGGGAAAAAATGCTGCCTCATAACACCTCAATTGTCTGAGTCAGAGAAATAAACAAAGAATAAAAATGTAAAATTTAAAGTCAAGTTAGAGTCAAAGGGAAATAAAATGTGTTGTGGAGTTACTCTACACCAGGCACAAGGTTTGATATTTTACAAATTCAGTTCCTGAATTAATGCCTTTGTAACCTGAATGTTCCTAAGTTACTCATTTCATGGATCATTTCTGGATGGCACAATCCTCCCTTTGCATCATTTCTGAAAATATCTGCAGTACAGGCACTTTTTAGCACAAAGTTAAATTAAAACATGTAATCAATAGTAAAATCCATAAACCATGGTCTAGATTTTAATTTTGTAGTTTGTTACCGGTAATGAAAATTACTGAGTTAGCATGATGTGAAAAACTTGCTCACATGAATGGCACCATGCACAATCTAATCCTTCCCTTCAAAGCTTGGAGTGTGTTTGCTCCTGGGTTCAACATACCAGGTCTGCTAGAGCTTCTGTAGGCAACTGTACCTACACCTTCACAGCTCTACAGTGGATGTTGCTTCCCTGGGGTCATAATGGCTTTATTACTTCACAAAATCCAGTTCTTGCTCAAAACAGACATCTAATAAAGTGCTGGAGCAGAAAATCTTCCCTGATTCATTCCAGCTAAATTTCTATCTTTATGTCTCCTCCTGGAAATCCACATGTTGTGTAGCCTGGCTTTCTTTCCCCGGTTAGCTTAATATTGTGGAATGCAGGCCAATCCTGCCAGGGAAATGGGCCTCAGTGAACTGTGTTACAGTTACTTATATTTTGACATTTTTAGCTCAGTATGCTTGCAGGGAGAATTTCTGTTGAGTGCTATTAGCCTTGTATTGTCAAAATCTGAGAATGATCAATATTTAGAAGAAGAAACTGAAGTGAACTTTTTTTTTATTATGAAATTGACATTACCATGTATATTTGAATAAATGAGCATCTTCATTTGGCTAGAATGAAGAACCGACAAATTATCTACTGCCCACCAGAAGCAGATCCTGAGCAACTATCCTTAGAAAAATGATTTCTCCAGACTGAAAAAAGAATGTCTGAAAGTAATCCAGGCAAGAGTTAAGAGATTGCTGTTCTTAGCAAAATATTGAAGACTAGAAGGAATTTTAAGTTGGTTACTTAATTCCGTGTCTGAAAGGAAGGATGTAATCTAGTGGGTGGACACTAGGCAAGATAGTTCTGGGTTTAATTTCTACCTCAACTTCCTATTATCTATGTGACCTAATAGCAAATTTAAGCTTAGTTTTCTTTTCTGAAATAAGAGATTAAAATGTATATGCAAGTATAAGCCAACTTCAGGATTACCATGAGGGTTATATGAAAGTGCTGTAAAACATTTAGCACATTATTTATTACACCCAAGTGATTAGAAATGGTATAGTTTTTTCCCCCCATCTCCCCAAGTGAGCTTTTTCTGTAAAGCTTTACCCCCTGTACACTGGAATGCCATTGAAATATCCAATTAATTGTAGTCAATTGATATGACTCTAGAAATAAATTGTTTCTAAAATAACTAGCAAAGAGTTGATGACAGTCATTTGTGACAGTCCACAAATGAAGCAATAAAGAGTGGAGTACTGAACTCATGTTCACTCCCTTCCATCTAAAACCTGAGTCCTGCACTTTTGCAAACATACAGCTGTCCCATAGAGGTATAAGACTTAAACATATATCATCTTTCTCATTAGCTGCACTATATGCTGAAGGATACCTTTATATAGCCTCTAAAGTTCTGGGGAAAACTCATTTTGAACTTAGAATTCTGGATCCAGGTTAAAATATCAATCAAATGTGATAATATACAAATATTTTTCAAGAAAAAACTCAGGATATTGATCTTTCTTACAACGTTTCCTGGGAAGTTATTTGAAAAGTCGATGGAAGTCTTCTGAATAGAGGTATTGGAGGGGATAAGAGAACAGAGAGTGGGAACTGAAATAAATTAGACTAGAGATGTGATACAGCCTTTTGGAAATTGAAAAATCTTAAGGATATTGTAAGAAAAATGTTAACAGCAGTCATCTTACTCATTCCTTCTCAACTGGGTTAGGCAAAATGAGTGACCAAGACAACATTTTCTTGTAAACCTGCTAATGGGCTTGAGCTGTCATACTTGGAAAGATGTAAATGGCATTACTAGAGCCAAGATACCTGGAAGTACCTTTCCTGTAAAAGCTTTCTAGCAGGTTACACCTTGCTTGACTAGAGTGCTTATTGTAGGTATATCTGGAATTATAAAATTATGGGGCATAGCTAAATAATTGATAGGGCATAAAAGGGAGGCGTATTGAAATGGAAATTGTTCTTTTATAGACAATGTTTCTGTCTATGTTGCTCAAGTTGTATCTCTTACTATAAAAACTAATCTTAATACAGGAGAAAGGGATATTTTTCAAAGCTTTCATATGATGTTTTAGGATTCTTATGGGAAAATGATGTTTTGATCATGACTGGCACTCATCTATAATCCTTTTATCATTACCAAAATATGGTGTTGGATAAGATCTATGATTCATACAAACCCTTTTCATCAATTCAACCCTTCAAATTAACACAGTATTAAATACAAACAAGTAACAATGTAATTTAAAACTCCAGAAAAAGCAATGGATGTATAAAAAAGGTATTGCAATAATATAATATTTAACTACATAGTAAATCTTGTAAGCATTGTCATAACATAACAAATACTTCATTGATTCTCATTGCTCAAAATAAACATACAGACAAAGCACAGAATACATAATTAATTATGAAATATAATGTAAATGCTATAAACTTTGGCATTAAAAATACAAATAAAGGGAGTTTAGAAGTAGAAGAACAGAATTAATGGAAATGATTGGCGGTTTGCTCATCTTATAAAGTAAGTAAACTAGACACAGTCTGGTTGTATACCAAAGTCTCTTATGAATATTATGGCACTAAAATATACCCCAGTAAATGATTAATTTTAGAAACATTGAGTAAACTGGGCATCTGGACTTGGTGAATTCTAAACAAATGAGCTACCTAGTGTTTATGTTTCTTTTTATTTTTTTAATTTTAATTTTTTTTTTTTTTGGAGTATAGTTGATTAACAATGTTGTGTCAGTTTCAGGTGTACACAAAGTGATTCAGCTATACACATAGATGTATCTATTCTTTTTCAAATTCTTTTCCCATTTAGGTTATTATAGAATATTGAGCAGAGTTCCCTGTGCTATACAGTAGGTCCCTGTTGGCTATCTACTTTAAATATAGCAGTGTGTACATGTAAATCCCAAACTCCCATTTTATCACATCCCTCATTTCTCCTTTAGTAACCATAAGTTTGTTTTCTAAGTCTGTGAGTCTGTTTCTGTTTTTTAAATAAGTTCATTTGTATCATTTTTTAATAGATTCTGCATATAAGTGATATTATATGATAATTGTCTTTCTCTGCCTGGCTTACTTCACTTAGTATGATAATCTCTAAGTTCATCCATGTTGCTACAAATGGCACTATTTCATGAGCAATATTCCATGGTATATATGTATAACATTTTCTTTAACCATTCATCTGTCGATGGACATTTATGTTGCTTCCATGTGTTTGCTATTGTATACAGTGCTGCAATGAACATTTGGGTGCATATATCCTTTCAAACCATGGTTTTCTCTAGGTATATGCCCAGGAGTGAGATTGTTGGATCATATGGTAGGTCTATTTTTAGTTTTTTTAAGGAATCTCCGTACGGTTCTCCACAGTGAGAATGTAGCAATTTACATTCCCACCAACAGTGTAGGAGGGTTTCTATGTTTCTCATGGAGATGACCAAGATGAAGGATGTATGCTCCAAAGAGTAAGCACTTTTCAAGTCTCTGCTTATATCATATTTGCTGACATTCCATTGGCCAAAGTAAGTCACACAATCAATCCCAAAGTCAAGTAGTGGTGAAGAATATTTGACCATGGAGGT
Source organism: Kogia breviceps (assembly GCF_026419965.1). Lineage (NCBI taxonomy): Eukaryota > Metazoa > Chordata > Mammalia > Artiodactyla > Physeteridae > Kogia > Kogia breviceps. The sequence continues at coordinate 11,679 of NW_026711854.1, forward strand.
GGAAGGCACCAAAAGGTCGTATGGCAAAGCTGTGAATAAGGAGAAGGTGAAAAATTCAGTCCAATTGAGGAATCTATTACATATCTTAAGGCTAAACCTGTTTCTTTCATACAGTGTTATCAATGAATATTTGTTATTGATCTTTCTCATAATAGACTAGCTTTCTATAGGTTTAATAATTTTTTGCCCATATGATCCCTCTTGATACAATATATGCTAAACAGACAAATTGGAAAATGAGGATAAAATAGGAAGATGTATTTCATTTCTAATTCACTGATAAACAGGCAGCCAAAAGCTTACATTTGGGAAATGCAAGTCAGCATTTGGTTCATGCTCACTTGGAAGTAATAACTCACCCAATCTGTATTTATGTAAAAAAAATAAATAAAATTTCTCATTTTAAATGGCATGTTCTTGTTTCATTAAGAAGGGAAGAAAGGTACCTGAATCAGGCCTATTTGGACTCTTCGAATGCATGTGGGAACTCTTGGGTGATGTAGGAGGTAGGTGAACAATTCAGGTGCTGTGAATAAGGTAGGGAGATAGGAATAGTTGAAACGGAGAGTATAAATGAAGTTGTTAAGTATAGAAGGAGGCAAGACCTCTCTTGTCTATTGAGAGTAAAAAAAAATGGTATGAACTACTTTTGAGGCATATAGAAATGAAACACTGGAAAAACTCAGTCCTGACAGACTGATTACCTTAGTCAAGTCAAATTTGGATAACATATGGAAATAATATTGATTAGGGGTAGAATTACTCCTGGACAAAATTTGCTATAATTATAAAAGAACACAGAAATTACTCAAACACTTAATAAAATGGGGGATAACCAAGGAGCAGAATAATCTAGTTTATGTTAAATAGCATACATTTGGAATGAGACAAGACTGTTAACATTAGAGTGTTTGATCTGATAACTAAAAAAAACCAGATACAATTTGGTTTGCTAATTACCTTAAAATGAAGTTTAAACATTGCTTGCTTAGATGTGTAAAAATGATTTACAGTCTTCTAAATATAACTCCTAGTGTGTCTGGATCTGGAAGCACATGCATTAAGGTTTCATCAAAAAGTAGGTGGACACAAGGTGGAGGAAGGATGATTGAGCCTAGGTTTTGTCACAAGTGATCTAAATCATGGTTTAAAACTACTACTTAAATTGATTTAGTTTAAATCCACCCTAGATCATCCTGCTTATGCCTGGAAACTTACATAAAAATTCGTGTGTAACAGGTAGAAATATCAAGCATTAGCAGAGGTAACCAGGAAACTGTGCAGGGGGCAATAAATCAACCACCACACAGAGAAACAGAGCATATTTCCCCAGTGACTGTGGAAATGGATATGTTAATTGCAAATACAATAAAATAATAGTATGAATATTTGATATGTCTAAATGATGTCTTCAATCTAACTTCATAAAACAATTGACCCAGCATATTCTCACAAACCTCAGCATGATTTGCAGGATGAGAGTCTGCACAATGTCTACTGTAATTTTTCAATATTACTTTAACAAATTTATATTGAACAATTACTTTAAAATATTACCCAGGGATACCCAGGTGAATAAATGAGTCTCATGTCCACACTGAAGAGAAGGGATACACGTGCAGATAATTACTGGTGCAAAGATAGGAGTATGTCCTGGGTGTTAGGGAAACACAGAGGAGTAGCACATAACATGACCCTAGATAGCCCTGGGAAACTTTCCAGTGAAGCTGATCATTGAATTGAGTTTTTAAGGATACAAAAAGGTTAGACAGCCAGATAACCAGGGAACTGTGTTTTTGGCAGAAGGAAGATGATGAATAAAGGAACAAAGATAAGGAACAGGTTAATGTGCAGAAGCAATTATTTACTATTAAGGTAACATGAGTGTTGTTGTGTGGCTGTCAAGGGATAAGGTGGTGAGGATTATATACAGCCTTGTAGACCATACTAGGGTTTTTTTTTTTTTTTTTGGTAAATGGGGTCCAAATTTTTTAAAATTTGAAATACAGCTGATGTACAATATTATGTTAGTTTCAGGTGTACAACATAGTGATTCGACATTTAGCCACATTGCAAAATGATCACTGCAATAAGTCAACAATGATCTGTCCCCAAAGTTATTACAATGTGATAAATCATATTCCTTATTTTGTATATTACACCCCTATGAAATTTATTTTATAACTGAAAGTTTGCACTTCTTAATCTCCCAACCACCACATCCACCCCTCTGGCAACTTCCCCTTTGTTCTCTGTATCTATGAGTCTGTTTTCATTTTGTTTGTTCATTTGTTTTGTTTTTTTTAGATTCCACATATAAGTGATATCATCCAGTATTGGCTGCCTCTGTCTGACTTGTTTCACTAAGCATGATACCTTCTAGATCCATCCATGTTGTCACAAATGGCAAGATTTCATGTATTTTATGACCTGAGAAAAATTCAGTTGCATATAAATACCACAACTTCTTTATCCGTTCATCTGTGGATGAATACTTAGGTTGCTTCCATATCTTGGCTATTGTACATTATGCTGCAATGAACATAGGGGTGCATATATCTTTTTGATTAGTGTTTTTGTGTTATTTGGGTAAATACACAAAAGTGAAATTGCTGGATCATTCAGTAGTTTTATCTTCAATTTTTGAGGAATCTCCATAATGTTTTCCATAGTGGCTGCACCATTTACAATCCTACCAACAGTAGACGAGGGTTCCTTTTTCTCTACATCCTTACCAACACTTGTTATTTGTTTTCTTTTTGATGATAACCATTCCAACAGGTATGAGGAAACATGTCATTGTGGTTGAATTTGCATTTCCCTGATGATTAGTGACATTAAGCACAAACATTTTCATGTGCGTGTTGGCCCCCTATTTGTCTTCTTTGGAAAAATGTGTATTCAAGTCCTCTGCCCAATTTTAATTGTGTTGTTTGTTTCTTTTATGTTGAGTTGTATGAGTTCTTTGTATATTTTAGATACTATCCCCTTATCAGATATGTCATTTGCAAAAGTTCTCTCCCATTCAGTAGGCTGTCATTTTGCTTTGTTGATGGTTTCCTTCACTACAAAAAAGGATTTTTACTTTCAAGTAGTCCCATGAGTTTATTTATGCTTTTGTTGTCCTTGCCTGAGGAGTCAGATTCCCCAAAATATTTCTAAGAACTATGTCAAAGAGCATATAGCCTATGTTTTCATCTACACATTTTAGGTTTCAGGTTTTAAATTTAAGCCTTTAACCAAATTTTTGTTTATTCTTGTGTATGTTATGAGACAGTGTTACAGATTTATTCTTCTGCATGTAGCTGTCCAGTTTTCACAGCACCACTCATTGAAGATGCTGTCATTTCCCAGTTGTATATTCTTGTCTTCTTTGTCATAGATTAACTTATATAAGTGCTTAGGATTTTTCTGGTCTGTCTGTTCTGTTCCATTGACCTATGTGTCTGTTTCTTGCAAGCAACATACTGTTTTGATTACTGTAGGTTTGTAGTATAGTTTGAAGTATAGTCAGATAGTGTGGTACCCCCAGCTCTTTTCTTTTTTCTCAAGATAGCTTTGTATATTCAGATTATTTTGTGGTTCCATACACATTTTAGTATTCTTTGTTCTAGATCTCTGAAGTATGTCATTGTTATTTTAATATGAATTGCATTAAATTTGTAGATTGCCTGGGTTGTATGGTCATTTAAGCTATATTAATTCTTCCAATCCATGAGTACAGTATATCTTTCTGTTTGTTTGTATCATCTTCAATATGTTTCCTCAGTATCTTATAGTTTTTAGGTACAAGTTTTTCACCTCCTTGGTTAAATTTTTTTCCCTTAGGTATTCTTTCTGATGAAATTTTAAAAGGAATTGTTTTCTTAATTTCTCCTGAGTTTTTTTTTAGTGTACAGAAAACACAACAGATTTCTTTATAGTAATCTTGTATCCTTCAACTTTATGGAATTCACTTATTAGGTCTAACAGTCTTGTTTTGTTTTTTTTTTTGTGGCAGTCTTTAGGGTTTTATATATATATATATATATATATATATATATATATAGTATCATGTCATCTGCAAACAGGGGGAGCTTTACTATCTTTACTTCTTTCCCAATTTGGGTTTCTTTTATTTCTTTTTCTTGTCTTTTTTCTGTGGCTAGTACTGCCAATACTATGTAGAATATAAGTGGAGAGAATGGGCATCCTTGTCTTTTTCTTAATCTTTGGGGAAATTATTTCTGCTTTTTACCATTTAGTATCATGCTGGCTGTGATTTTGTCATATATAGACTTTAATATTTTGAGGTGTGCTCTCTCTATACCCATGCTATTGAGAGTTTCTATCAAAAATGAATGTTGAATTTTATCAAAGATTTTTTTGTATGTCTATTGAGATGATCATATGATTTTTATTCTTCATTTTGTTAATATGGTGTATCACATTGCTTGACTTGCAGATATTGAACTGTCCTTGTATTGCTGGCTTAAATCCCACTTGATAACGGTGTATGATTCTTTTAATGTACTGTTGAATTTGTTTTTCTAATATTTTTGAGCCTTTTTGTATGTTCAGCAATGTTGCCCTATAATTTTCTTTTCTTGTGGTGTCTTTGTCTGGTTTGGTATCAGGGTGATGCTTATCTTGTAGAAGGAGTTTGGAAGTATTCCTTCTTCTTCAATATTTTGGAGTAGTTTGAGAATAATGGGTATTAACTCTCCTCTAAATGTTTGGTAGAATTCATCTGTGAAACCATTTGATTCTAGACTTTTGTTTGTTGGGAGTGTTTTGATTATTGATTTATTTTTATTACTGGTAATCAGTCTCTTCATATTTTCTATTTCTTCCTCATTTAGTCTTGGAAAATTGTTTGTATTTAGCTATTTATTCATTTCTTCTAGGTTGCCCATTTTATTGCCTATAATTGTTTGTAGAAATCACTTATAAATGTTTGCATTTCTGTGCCATCAGTTGTAAGTTCTCATTTTTCTTTTCTTATTTTATTTATTTGGACCCTCTGTCTTTTTCTCTTGATGAGTCTGGTTAAAGGTTTATCAATATTGTTTATCTACTTATTTATGTATTTTTTGATTTTCACTTTGATTTCTACACTAACCCATTTGTTGTTTAGTAGTATATTTTTCAGCTGCCACATTTTTTTGCTTTTTTCAGTTTTATTTCCTTGTAATTGATTTCTAGTCTCATACCATTGTGGAAAAAAAGCTGTTTGATATGATTTCAATCTTAAATTTATTGAAACTTGTTTTGTGGCATAGCATGTGATTTATCCTGGAGAATGTTCTATGTTCACTTGAAAAGACTGAGTATTCTGCTATTTTTGAATGGAGTGTTTTATATATATATACATACATACATTTATATATATATATATATATGCACACACACACACACACATATATATATATATATATATATATATATATATATATATATCTTTCAAAACATGTGTCCATCAAGGCTAATGTGTCCTTACTGATTTTTTAATTAATGATCTCTCCATTGTTATAAGTGGTGTGTTAATCCCCTACTATTAATGTATTACTGTCAGTTTCTTCCTTTATGTTTGTTAACATTCGCTTTATGTATTTATGTACCCCTATGTTGGATGTATATATGTTTAGAACTTTTATAACTTCATGTTGGATTGGCCCCTTTATTATTTTTATTTATTTATTTATTTATTTATTTGCAATACACGGGCCTCTCACTGTTGTAGCCTCTCCCATTGTGGAACACAGCTCCGGACATGCAGGCTCAGTGGCCATAGCCCACGGTCCCAGCCACTCTGTGACATGTGGGATCCTCCCAGACTGGGGCATGAACCCATGTCCCCTGCATCAGCAGGCGGACTCTCAACCACTGAGCCACCAGGGAAGCCCTGGTCCCTTTATTATTATGCTATGCCCTTCTTTTTCTCTTGTTACCGTCTTTGTTTTATTTTTTATTTATTTATTTATTTATTATTTATTTATTTATTTGCAGTACACAGGCCTCTCACTGTTGTAGCCTCTCCCATTGCGGAACACAGCTCCGGACACGCAGGCCCAGCAGCCATGGCTCATGGGCCCAGCCGCCCCGCGGCATGTGGGACCCTCCCGGACCGGGGCACGAACCCGTGTCCCCTGCATCGGCAGGTGGACCCCCAACCACTGCGCCAGCAGGGAAACCCCCTTCTTTTTTTTAAAATCTATTTTGTCTGATATAAGTACTGCTACCCCAGTTTTCTTTCCCTTTACATCTTCATGGAATATTTTTTTTTCCATGTTCTCACTTTGTGTGTGTTTTTAGACCTGAAGTGAGTCTCTTGTAATCACCATATATATGACTTTATTTTTTTTTTTTTTCCTAATCCATTGAGCCCCTCAGTGTCTTTTGATTGGAGTATTTAGGTCCATTTACATTTAAAACAATTATTATTAGGTGCATACTTATTTCCATTTTTTTTTTTTTTTTCTGGTTGTTTTTGTAGTTCTTCTCTGTTTCTATCTTCTCTTGCTCTCTTCCCTTGTGATTTGATAACTCTCTTTTGTGTTATGTTTGGATTAATTTCTCTTCAGTTTTTTATTGTGTATCTATTGTAGTTTTCTGGTTTATAGTTACCATGAAGTTCATATATAACAATATAAATGTTTATATTAGGTATTACCTCTTAAGTTCAAATGTATTCTAATAACCCAACATTTTTCACCCTCTCACATACTGTTTATGTTTCTGACATCATATTTTACATTTTTTTATTGCATATTGCTTAAGTACTTATTGTGGATATAGATTGTTCTACTACTTTCATCTTTTAACCTTCCTACTAACTTTATAAGTGGTTGATTCACTACCTTTACTGTATGTTTGCCTTTGCCAGTGGGATTTTTTCTTTTATAATTTTCTGATTTATAGTTATAGATTTCTTTTGCTACTTGGAAAAGTCCCTGTAACACATCTTGTAAGACCAATTTAGTTGTGACAAACTTTTAGCTTTTGCTTTTCTGGAAAACTCTTTATCTCTTCTTTAATTCAGAATGATAACCTAGCCAGATAGAGTATTGTTGATTATAGGTTTTCCTTTCCATCATTTTAAGTATATTGTGCCACTCTTTTCTGGCCTACAAAGATTCTGCTGAAAAGTCCGCTGATAGTCTTATGGGAGTTCCTTATAAGTATCTTGTTTTTATTCTCTTGCTGCTTTTAAGACTCTCTCTTTATCTTTATATTTTGTTATTTCATTTATAGTGTGTCTTTGTGTGGACCTCTTTGGTTTCATCTTGTTTGGGACTCTCTGTGCTTTCTGCACCTGAATGTCTGTTTCCTTTCCTATATTATGAACGTTTTCAGCTATTATTTCTTCAAATTAGTTATCCTTTCTCTTTTCTTCTTCTGGGATGTTTATAATGAAAATGTTAGTATACTAGATATTAGTGTACTAGAGGCCTCTTAACAATTGTGACTTAAAATTTTTTTTCTTTATTCTGTTTAGTTTGGGTGATTTCCACTACTCTATCTTCCACATTGCTGATCTGTTTTTTTCTGTATCATCTAATTTACTCTTGATTACTTCTGGTGTATTTTTCATTTCTGTTATTGTATTCTTAGCTCTGATTAGTTCTTTTTTATATTTTCTAATTTGTTGAAATTCACTGTTCATTCATTCTTCTCCTGAACTTGCTGAGCAACTTTATGATCATTATCCTGAACTCTTTATTGGGTAGGTTGCTTTTCTCTGTTTTGTTTAGTCCTTTTTCTGAGGTTTTGTCTTATTCTTTCATTTGGAACATATTCCTCTGTGCTCTCTTCATTTTGCTTAATTCACTATTTGTATGTATTAGATGGGTTTGTTATGCCTCCCAATATTGGAGAAGTGGTATCATGTAGATGTCTTAAGGGGCCCAGCGGCATGCTTCCCTCTCAGCATCAGAGCTAGATGTTCAAAGGGTATCCCCTATGTGGAATGCATAAACCCTTCTATTGTGTTGGGGTTAACTACTATGGGTTTACTGGTAGGTGGGACTGGCTCCTGACCCTGCTAGCTGAAAGGGCCTTCCTTGTATAGTTGCTGAGAGTACACTGGTTGGTGGAGAATGCCTCTGGCATAGCTAGTTGTGATGCCCAGGAGTGCACCACTGCTGTGGGCCCACTGGTGGGTAGAGAAAATCCCAAGTGCTAATAGGCTACAGAGAGGATTCCAAAATGATGCTTACCAGTGCCAGTGTCAATATGGCAAAATTAAGTTTCATAAATGGCTGCTACTAGAATTTCAAACCCCAAGGAGAGATCCAAGCTGTCACCTGCCTCTTTTGGAAGATCTCCAAGATCATCAAGTGGATCTGAAACAGGCATCTTTAAAATTCTGCCTCTCTGCCAGGGCTTGGAGTATGTGCATCATTTAAGATTGGGGTCTATATTTCCTATAGCCCTCTAGCTCTCCTGAACATAAACATTGTTGATTTTCAAAGCCAGGAATTCCAGGGATTCATTTTGCTGCTGTAGTACCCCCAGGTTGGGGAACACAATGTGGGGCTCAGAAACATCATTCCTCAGAAAGAACCCTATGGTTATAATACTCCTCATGTTTGTGGATCAACAACCCAGGGGGTGGGGTAATCCTGACTAGACCACATTTCTGTCCCTCTTACCCATCTCACTGTGGATCCTTCTTTATATCTTTAATTTTGGAAAATTGTTTCTACTAGTCTTCAGATCATTCTCATAGATAGTTTCTCTATAAGTAGTTGTAGTTTCTGTGTGCCAATAGGAGGAGGTGAATTCAGGGTCTTCCTACTCCACCATCTTAATTGCACTTTCAAATTTATATTAAGCATTTAAAAGAGCTTTATTGAGATATAATTAACATACAGTAAACAGTACATGTTTAAATTGTCTAATTTCACAATTTTTGATATATGTATATATCCTTTAAATACTAATCACAATGAAGAAAAGTGAACATACCCAATACCTATAAAATTTTCTTATGTCCTTTAGTTATCTCTCTTTTCCACCTGACCTCACTCCCCACCTCCAAGCAACCACTGATTTGTTTTCTTTTCACTATAGATTACATTTCCATTTTCTACAGTTTTATAGACATGGAATCATACAGTATGTACTATTTTTTGTCTGGCTTCTTTTATTCAATGTGATTATTCTGATATTCACCTGGTTGTGGATATCAATAGCTCATTCCTTTTTATTGCTGAGAAGTATTTCATTAAATGTTTATATAAGTGATTTATTCATTTACCCAGTGATGGAATTTTGGGTTTCTCCAGATTTTGACTATTCCAATTAAAGCTTCTATGAACATTCATGTAGAGGTTTTGTATGGACATGAATTATCTTTTCTCTAGAGTATATACCTAAGATGGAGATTGCTGGATTATATGGTGATTTGTGTGTTTACATTCTTTAAAAAATTACCAAACTGTTTCTAAATTTTGTTGTACTGTTTTACATTCCCCCTAGCAATATATGAGAAACTTAGTTCCTCAACATCCTTACCAACATTTGTTAAGGTCAGTTATTTTAATTTTAGTCTTTTGCATAGGTGTGTAGTGGTATCTTTTCTTATTTGTGTATCTTTATCATTAAAAATATTTTAACAACCCATTTTTAATACAAACATATTTCTTTATGAATGATATCTAAGTACTATTGTACCAATATATTAAAAATACTATAAAATTTTCACACCAACAGAACAATTTTTTTAAAAGATGTGATAAATCATAAGTGGAAATTCTAATATTTTATTCTTTTACATCAGTAATTTACCAGGTTTATTTCTGGGAGAGAGAGTGATACACCCATTTTGGAAATCACTGTTCTAGGTGCTGGGAGTAATTGAAGGATTTTTAGCAGATAATTGGCTCATTCACTCTAGCAGCAGAATAGAGGTTATAGGCAAGAAAGCCAGTCTCAGAGAGGTACAAGGATAATTAGGAGAATGATCATAAGAGTAATATTGGTAAAATGTAGAGTGAATAAATTTCAGAAAGAAAAATTAGTTAGATGTATTAACTATTGTCTTTGTGCAGCAACTCCTATATTTATAATGGTGTTAATGAAATTATTAAGTTAGTGAAACCATTCAGGAAAAAGGCCAAGTTTAAGAAGTTGGTTCCTCCTTTTTCCAGAAACGTGTTCTCTATCTGTATAATCATACAAAAATGTTAGTAACAAAATTGTTTCAATATGTTGTGGTTATTTAACAATGTACTTTTACCAAAATAATATTCCCTATTTAAGGGCTTCTATTTAGTTTTTTTTTAAAATAAGTAGGAACTCAGTCGCTATTTAAGGCAGAGTGACAGAGTGGTGAAAGAGTAAAAATTGTGGTGACTTGTCTTCATGAAGTGTCTCAAAGTCACTAAAAAGATATCTTCATACACATGACAAGATATGAGGGCTGACCACAGAAATTTAACAGGGATGATTTTGGGACATTGGGATGTTTTAAAATCTCTTCCTTTCTGAATGGCTAATGAATTCTAGTGCTGAGACTGTAAGAAAAGTTCCCTGCAAAGGACAGTCTTTTTATCCCTATAATAATCTTCTGAAATTTTTATATTGTCTATGGCATTTGAAAGAGCCCAGACACCCAACCATTAAATAATTTTTTCATTTAATAAGGTATTTTTTTTTCTTTTCAGAAGATCAAAACCCTTCATGAATGTTTGTTTCAACCTCACAATATCTCTGCAGCAGGAAATACATGTAGGTCAATTTCATTGGATGAGGAAGGTGGTAAAATGTAGAATATTAGAGTTGGAGCTGGAAAAACCTCAGTGATCAGTTTTGGTCTGGAACAGCTTCTGTTTGTTAAGCTTCTTCAAGGATAATGAAGGAGGTTCTTTTTATGATAATAACAAGAATAATATTTTCTAGCATTTTCATGAGAAAATAAAAGTGGTAAATGTTGGAGAAAAGATGTAAATGGGATAGAACTAAAAGAGATCATGAGTACATAGTTGATCAAAATCTTAATTCTGAGTTGACACAATAGAATCGACAGAAGTGACTCAAGATTCAGTTTGTCCAGGTGGCCACTGGATCCATAAGATGTAGTTATTACCATTTACAGATGATAAAACTGTAATTGAAAAAGGTTAGTACTGTGTCCTCAAATAGCAAGTTTGGTGATGGAACAAGAAATTAGGGCTCCTGCATTATACAATAAACCATGTGATAATTGGCAGGGACCATATTTGTATTGCACAAATTAATTATATTGTCCATACTATTTGTCTAAATTTTTTAATCTGTTGAAAAAAATCTTTTGACTGAAATATAGGTGTACATATGTCTATGCATTTATATGGACATCTGTGCATCTATCTAGAGCTTTAAAAACCTTATTTTGTTCAAGAAAGAAGTGGATTTAAATTTTATTTGGATGGTATATTATGCCTATTTGCGTACAAAGTTACATAACATAATACCCTATGATATAGCTTTAAGTATATTTAGCTTTCTACTTCAATGTATAAATAATGAGAAGGTATATTAGTGTAGATTATTTCTAGAGTTTTTCTCACAGAAGACAATATTTTAAATTGTAGGAACAAAAACTGGGAGAAAAAAAAGGAGGTGAAAGGTAGACGTCCTGTCCCTTTCAGGGTCTGAATCATCACCTTCAGATATTAATGGACACTTGACAAATATTGTTGTGTAATGCATTGCCTTAGTATAGATCTTCAAGGCTTAAAAGAAGAGGTTGACATTGGAAAAGATAAGTGGTCTGATTGAAAATCCTGGGCCAAGTGCATTTTTGGAGACAATGATTTTTGAAAACCATTTCTAAGGTTGAACAATGTTTAGGATGGGAAAAACTATAGTTCCTTTGTCATATTTCAGTATATTGCTATTCTTTTGGGTAGACTCTATAAAAAGTAAATAAGAGTGAGCTTTAAAGGACAATTTTCCTGTTTCAAGAGCCACTAAATATATTATCAAAAATTTTTAATAGTGGAAATTTATTGTCAGTGTTATTGAAATGAAACCTTTTATGGGGAACATTAGAGAAAAAGAATTTTTTAAAAACCGTCAATTTTTCTGTCACCCATCATTCACTACAACATGCTCATCATTTGCTGTCTGCTTCAAAAATTTTAAAATTGAAAGTGTATACATTCAACCTTTTAAAAAGTATCATAGAAGAGAATAAGCTATTCCTTCACGGACAGCATCAAATGGAAGAAGGTAAAAGTAAGATGAGAGAGTGAAAAGAATGAAGTATATTTTAGAATCTCTCTTAACAGTTGTAAACATATGGAGTTTTAAGATATGTATTTAAAACTATGAGACAATTCCACCAAGGAGAATTTTAAATAATAATATGTCATTAATGAAAAACATTGTAACCACGGCTTTTTAAAGAGTAACTTCTCTTTTTTCAGATGCATCCAGGTATCTCTGATAAATTCATCACTAATTAAGAGCTATTTTTAATTTTAATATATCTTTCTATTCATGTCATCTTTAGAAACATGAACAAATATCTATGCTTTTATTAACATTCAAAATTGAGTAAGCTATTCGTTTTCTAAGAATTAAATGGGGACACAATATACTTCATATTGTGTTTTTTACTCAAATACAAAATAATACAACTTATTTTCTAAATGAAAAAATAATCTTTCAAGTTAGAGATGTACTAGTTGTAAAATTTTAAAAGTGGGGTTTTGTTTGAAAGACTGTCATTCTGCCATCAACATCCCTGGGTATTCAGTTGCTTATCTGTAAATGGGGTTAATGGTATCTTTTTTGCAGGGTTGTGATACATATTTTAAAATAATTACTCTTGTAAAAATACTTTGAATATTATGTTATGAGTATAGATAGTACTATTATAATACAGGTCATAGGAATCTAATTTATCAATGTAAAGAACTTAGAGAATCAGAAGGTAATTTTGGAATGTGGTAAATAAAATAAAAAATAGTATATACCTAAGAGGTATATCCTTTTGTGCAATATGTTCTCTTCATCTAGAATTCTATTCATCTTCAAGTTTCATAACAAAGCTTACCTTCTTCAAGAAGCCTTCCCACATTTCTCCATACTTTCTCTCTCTCTCTCCACTATACTTTTATAACTTTGAAATTGTAGTACACATAAAATAAGATGCTAAAGGACACTAATCATTAGGGAAATACAAATCAAAACCACAATGAGCTATCACCTCACACTCTCAAGATGACTGGTATCAAAAGAAGAAATGACAAGTGTTGGCAAGGATATGGAAAAATTGAAACCGTTTTACACTGCTGGTTGGACTATAAATAAGAACACTCACTATGGTAAACAGTATGGCGGTTTGTCAAAAAATAAAAATAGAACTGTCTTGTGATCCAAAATTTCCAATTCTGGATATTTATGCAAAATCATTTAAATCAGGACCACCAAGAGCTATTAGCATTCCCATGTTCATTGCAGTACTAGTCATGATAGCCAAGATATGGAAACAACTTGAATATTCACTTATGGTTGAATGGATAGAAACTGTTGTATATCCATAAAATGAAATGTTATTCAGCATTGAAAAAAGAAGGACATTCTGCCATATGCGACAACATGGATGAACCTGGAGGACATTATGCTAAGTGAAGTAATCCAGTCACAGAAGGACAAGTATACTGGAACTCACTTATATGAAGTATCTTAAATAGTCAAACTCAGAATCACAGAGTGGAACAGCAGTTACCAGGGGCTGAGGGCAGAGAAAGAAATGAGGAGTAGTTAATCAACAGGTATAAAGGTTCAATTATGTAAGATGAATATGTTCTGTAGGTATTCTCTATAGTGTAGGTATTCACTATAGTGCCTATAGTCAGCAATAGTGTAGTGCACACTTAAAAATTTGTTAAGAGGGTTGATCTCATGTTAAGTGCTATTCACAATAAAAATAATAATTTTTAAAAATCAGTCTATCATATCTTAGAATTTTAGTGAAATAGATTATTTGTACTTTTAGTGAGTCTTAAGGAGCTAGGGCCATGAATTCTTCAACTCCTCTTCACACCAATGCGTAGCATTGTCTTTATGTATTAAGTAGCCAATGAATACACACACACACACACACACACACACACACACACACACACACACACACAGATTAATAGAAAATAAAGAATAAACTTGTATTGACTTTCAAATTCTAATGGGGCACAATTTATACTATTTGAAACTTTATAAAAGTTGGTTGTGACAATAATTTTATACTATAATTTTATTATAAACATAAATTTTAAATTATATATAATATATAATTATATTAATATATTAATATATTTTGTTAATTATATTACATTATGTGTATAATATACATATTGACAGTGACAATAATTTTATATTCTAATTTATATTGGGGTGGCCAAAAAGTTTTTTGGGTGTCCTGAGTGAACTTTCTGGCCAACCCAATATCATAAACTGTAAATATATGTGTATATATATATATATATATATATATATATATAATATTTTAAATTATATATAATATACATACTATCATAATATATAATATTATACATTATATATTATATAAATATATACTATATAAAACAGTTTTATAATATATTATTAAAATATATAATATTATTTTATATTAAAATATATGATATATATTATATAATATATAATAAATGTAATATGTATGATAAAATATATAAAGTAAAATAATACATAATTATATATTAATTATTTAATGTTTTCATAATAAAATATTAATATATTATATAATTATATATAATATAGTATAATATTGTATATACTATTAATATGATATGATATATAACAACCATATATTGAATTATTAATATTAATGCAATATAAAATTATATTACTTAAAATATAATATATATATTTATTACATTTATAAATTTTCAATTATTATATTTGTCTTATATAATATATTTTATATATTTTTAATGTATATGATATATAATAAATGAATATTCGTAAATATTATAAATATAATATATTATATATTACATGCAATATATTTATGTAATGTATTAATATTAATAATTAAATATAAATATATGTATGTAATATGAATATAATTAACATGATATATTTATATATGAATATACTTATTAAATATATTGAAATTTTATTCTATCTCATAGAATATATTTATATGTAAATTTATATTTATATAGAAATTCATTTAATAAATATACTTATATGTACATGCTTATATATTACATATTATACTATATATTAATATTTACATATATTAATATGTTTATATATTTATTTATGGATATAATAGGTAAATATCATATGTAAAAATTATATCTATATATTACAGCAATATATATTAATATGTTTTTATATAAGTGTATTATATGAATTATATTCATATAATAAAAATTCTGTATTACATATATAATATGAATATAATACAGTATAATACAATACAATATAATATATAAATTTAATGTATATAAATATTTATATTACATACATGTAATATAAATATATATAAATATATAATATACATAAATATATAATCAATAAATGCATAAATATTTATGAATTTGTAAATAAATACAAATAAATATTTATGTGTAATAAATATATATTTATTTATTATGTATAAATATATAATCAACATAATAAATATTGTTAGATCATTATATATTATTATATTATATTTATCATATATAATTCTATGTAGATATATATTCCATAAATTTTATGTGATATTATAAATTACATAATATATTGTTATATAATAATATATAATATTTATATTATATATAAATATACTTATTAAATTTATATTTATATATTACATACAAATATATAAATATTTACATATAATATATAAATAAATATCTATAATATTTATAATTATATATAGTTTTAAAATATATATCTATAGTATTTATAAATCTTTATTATATGTATAATATATAAAATTATATATATATTATTAATATATACACATTATAGACTATAAATATAATAAACATAAGTATAATAAATTTGTATATTATATTATATGCAATATAATCTTATAATACATTAATTTTATAATTGAATGTTATATTATATATCATGGTAATATATATTTTATGTTATATTAATATTATATTAATAAATGAATAATAATTATATGTAACAATTATATATAGTACATAATATAAATAATAAATATTTAAGTAATATATTTTTATATATACATATATAATATGTATAGCTTCATATATATTACACTATTGGAATTCAGCATACAGATGACCACTGAGGCCTGAGTTATCTTAGGAAGTCTGAGACATAAACTAAGACTGGAAGAATTACTTAGATAAAGAAATAGAGGACATTACAGACAAAAAGAACAACATAGTATCTTTCTTGAGTGAAGTAAACAGCCTGTGAGCTTGTTACATAAAACAAATACCTCCTGCCTCTATCCACAGCAGTTTCAGTTTTATTTTGGTTTCAGAATTACTATTTGAACAGTGCCTGTGTGGCACTGCCTGTGCCCTAGCAGATGTTTGAGTAATACTAACACTCTGAAGTGTATTGTCTTTCGTCTGGGATAAAAAATCTACTGTTAGTCCTGGATTTGATCACCTTACAGCTTCTCCAAACTCAAGGAATAAATCTCTTTCCAATTCTTTTTTGATTTTGTGTTTTCATGTTTCATATTTTCCCATCTCCTCTTCACCAACATTTATTTTCAGTACTCAAAAATATTAATTACCTCCATCTTTTTCTCTTCTTGATATCTAACTTTTAAAAAAATATTTCTTCTTCTTGATCTTTTTCATGTATCATTTGGAAGATCAAAAAGATTGTGAAAAGACCAGAGTCAGCCATCAAGATGATCAATTAAGTGCAATGGACATTTATGTAAATGTTCTTTAATCCAAAGTCTATGCTCTTTCACAATAACTAAATTCTGGTCTCTTTGGCCAAAGTAAAGCTGAGAATGGAAGCCTGAGCAATTTTGGAAATAGCTTTACTTTGTAGCGACATTTGGCTGTGGCACCTACCAGAAGAGAGTAGGAGAGAAATTCTGCTTGATGAATAGCAGTAGCCCTTCTGAGAAGCCCAATGCACAACTTCACAATTGAGGCTTCTTCTGGTTTGGGGAAAGATTTTGGAGAGTGGTTCATAATCTTGCAACCTGCAATGAACAGCTAAAGCTTTTTGGAAGGGGCTCTTTATATGAAAGAAAAGAGAGTAGTTGAGATGAAGGGGAAGGAAAGGAATGGAGAGGCAGGGAGAAATTAGGAATATTGTATTCAGAGCCCTTCTTCCCAGCCTGGAGTCCCTCAGTTTTCATGCTGCCAGGCATTAGGTAGAAGAAAAGATCTTTGTTTTAGGCAGCTGTGGAATTTAGTTCCTGATATAGGTTCTCTACGTGACTTGCAGATGGCCATCATCTTGCTGTGTCCTCACAAGGCAAAGAGAGAGGTCATAGCAAGCTCTATGTTATAAGGGCATCAATCCCACTGTGAGGGCCCCACCCTCTGACCTCATCTGAAGCTAATGACCTCCTAAGCTCTCCATTTCTAAATAACCTCTCATTGCGTTTATTGCCTCAACTTGTAAATTGGACTTGGGGAGTGGGTAATGGTACACAGTTCAGTTCACAGTAATCCTAGACTAAATAAAAAAGGCTGTGCATTTAGTGATGCTGCCATTGACACATCATTTGACTTCAAACAGATCACTCTATCAGTCTGGAATTCTATTGGCTGCTCTGTGAAATGACAATGGAAATACATGATTGCCTGCTTGCTGCAGATAGCTTGACTTTATCTGCAGGGGACAAAGTGGACACTTAAATAGCAATTAGAAACTATAGGGGGACAAAGTGGACACTTAAATAGCAATTAGAAACTATAGGGAGTATACATTTCTTCTCAGACACTTACATGTGATTGGTTTATTTAAAGAACTGTTTGAGTTTTCTCATTTTTTCTTGTCATGGTGCTTAATTTGTCAAGCTGGGTGTAAATATATCTGAAATCTGTTATCTAACTGTGAACATCTATTACCATCTCGAACTACAAGTTGATTTTCAATATCTTCAATGACACCAGCAGTTCTTGCCTTTGTGGCTGTCACAAAAATTTTATGGGAAAACAAGTCAGGCAACTCCTAGATGATTCTTGACATGGATGTTATTTAACATGTATCCAAGCCATATTCTTCTTCTAGGATTATGTCTGGGTGTTCCCCCACGCCCCGCAGTTAGGGACTTATGCAGATAAGTCCTCAAATATCTGTGTAGGAAATAAGTTGGGAAGAGGAAGTCATGACAGAACTTCAAGTTCTTTATGGAAGAGACAATGCCCTCTTTCTTATGCCATTTCATAACATCTCACTCTTCTGAGATATAAAAGAACTTCACATACACTTCTGCTGAATTTATTTTGAACGGAAATCTGTAGCTGTTATGGGGTAGGGAAACTCATTTTAGATTTGAGATGGACTAAGGAAGAGGAAGTTATATTGTATTTTGTCTTATGGAACTCCAAAGTAGGATTATTCTTTTCTAACTGCAGGTACAAGAATCATTACTATTCTCTACTTTAATACTTTGCTGTATTGACCCATGAACCATTGCTGTGAATATGATTCAGACCCAACAACTGAGTGTTTGTCAAAGAATGAAAATACACATGAAAATAATTGTTTAAATATAAACAATTATCTTTCTATTCATAAATCTTTTTTTAATACTAAAAGTTTTACTCAGTATGATGTTGTCATTTTATATTCCTGATGACTCTATTTGGCACTGATTGACCATATCAGAACTCTTCCTACCTTAGGGTATGTTTGTATGATCACCATATAGCAATTTAATGTTATGTGATAACTCGGGCACTTGGCCCGTTGACTGGGCTGGTTGTAGAAAACCATGGGGAAAAGCTTCGATAAACACAACAGGGAGTGATGTGAGCAACCCACAGACCAGTCTCTCATGCATCCATACCACAGTTACTACACAGAGTTCTTGGGAGGAAAAAATGCAAATTAAATAATTTCTAATATCAAGTAATGCATTTCCAGGGATTTGCTTTACTTAAGTGTCTAGTGGACTGATTTTGCTGAAGTTTCCTGCTGCATGCCCAACTGAGATTCAGGAAACTTCTCATTTATCTATTCAGTGATGCATAGAAAAATGGGAAAAATAAAAATAGTGTCTGAGATACCTTTTTGACTCTTTCTATATCCTTTTTCCTAATTACAGGTACTTTTCACCTACTTACTTCCCATGAATGCCTAACCTGAATCCAATTACCATGAAGCCTTGATATTAGCTAGTACTTATTCCATACCTTCCTGTCAAATAGTGGATTTTCATATACCACATTAAACCAGTGTGGAACGGATCTTACATGTTTCACTTATATCACTGTATTTTAATTACTTTTAATCTTAACATTCTCCCTAAAGTTACTATAAACTGCAGGATAGCAGGATTGGATTGTATGTCTGCTCCCTTGGGACACAGTGAATTACTATTCTCTATTTACCAGCTTCCTATGGGAGCTATGTATATGCTTACCCTCAAACTTTGCCATGGTGCCTCTGTGATTTGGTACTTAGCCATATCACTTGCTTTGACCAACATAATATTAGTGGACAAGAGCTGAGTAGACTCTTGAAATGTGCTTGTACGGCTGACCCTCTTCTCTTGTCTTTGACATCAGAAGAACTACCTTGCATTGCTCCTAATCCAAGGATGATGAGTGATACTTGGAACAGGGCTAGAATAGGATCAGAGCTTGGAGTCACACCTTGTTAAGCCTGGCTTAGATCCATTGAACCTTAGATGATCTGCAGATATATGTGGTAAAAAAAAAAGTTTATTTTTGTATATCACTGAGATTTTTCTGGTGGCTTATTTTATAGCATTATATATAACTATATATTTATTACAATGTTTAAAACATAGTAAGTACTTAAATGTTTGTTGAACATGAACATAATGACTTATTCAAATCAACTCATTAAACAAATAATCAAACACACACAAACACACTTTGGGTAGATGCTACTGCACTCAATTATCATGACCAAATGTGGGAGTTTTTAAGAAAACCAATAAATACAACATAATATGTCCCCATTATTTGACTGAGTACTGACTGAAATTGTTAAATAAAGAAGGTGATATATCTGCTACTTTGTGGAAAAAAGAAACTAGTTGGAAT
>NW_026711855.1:0-31798 GCF_026419965.1 Kogia breviceps
TAGGACATTTGTCCTTCTCTGTCTGGCTCACTTCACTTAGTATGATAATCTCTAGGTCCATCCCTGTTGCTGCAAGCAACATTATATCATTCCTTTTATGGCTGAGTAATATTCCAGTGTGTGTGTGTGTGTGTGTGTGTGTGTGTGTGTGTGTGTGTGCATGTGTGTGTGTGTGTGTGTGTATGCATCTCACATCTTCTTTATCCATTCATCTGTCAATGGACACTTAGGTTGCTTCCATGTCTTAGCTATTGTAAACAGGGCTGCTGTGAACATTGGGGTACATGTGTCTGTTCAAATTATGGTTTGTGGAATCTAAAAAGATGATCTAGGGCTTCCCTGGTGGCACAGTGGTTGAGAGTCCGCCTGCCGATGCAGGGGACACGGGTTCGTGCCCCGGTCCGGGAAGGTCCCACATGCTGCGGAGCGGCTGGGCCTGTGAGCCATGGCCGCTGAGCCTGCGCGTCCGGAGCCTGTGCTCCGCAATGGGAGAGACCACAGCAGTGAGAGGCCCATGTACCAGAAAAAAAAAAAAAAAAAAAAAAAAAAAAAGATCTAAATGAACTTCTTTACAAAACAGAAATAGACTCACAGACATAGAAAAAAAAACTTATTTACCAAAGTGGCAATGGAGTGGAGGGATAAATTAGGAGTTTGGGATTGAAATATACACATTACTATATATAAAAGAGATAACCAACAAGGACCTTCTCTAGAGCACAAGGAACTGAACTCAATATCTTGTAATAACTTATAATGGAAGAGAATGTAAAAAAAAAGAATATATGTTTATATATATGTATAATTGAATCACTTTGCTGTACATCTGAAACTAACACAACATGATAAATCAACTACATTTCAATAAAAAAATTTAAAAAGACAAATACAAAAAGATCTACATTATTTAAAAAAGAAAAAGCTGTGATAATTCACACCTGCCAATGGTGCTGAGCAGGTGGTAAAAGCTGAAGTAGGGAGGATCCTGGATACTTAGGTTTATTTTCCAACCTACCCAGAAGTCAAAACTATCTCAGGATGTATTCCTTTTATTCACTTTATTGCTCATATAGTATAAAGAAATAATGAATCACGTATTCTGGTATCTAGGAGAGTGGGGATAGGTGAGATAATGATGGATAAAAGATGGAACCGTTTCCACCTATGATGCTTATGGCTTCACCTCTCTCCTCTCTGTTGTTTTCTATTTGTCTTTTTGTCTTGTTTTGCTTTCTCCCTCTGCACTTTCTCCCTCAGAATGTGTGTGCTGTCATGGCTTCTTGTGTATAATCTTTTCCCTCTTGGGTCACATGGAGGTTTCTACAGGTCTGTCCTCTCCTCACCCTCTTGCTTGACGTTAAGCCCCAGCACCTTCTAGAGACTAGGGATTAATTAGGAGTTTGGGATTAAAATATACACATTACTATATATAAAATAATAATAAACAAGGACAAAATGATAGCTTTTTCTCAACATCTTAGGTATCCTTCTGATTTTCCCATTTATAGGAGGAACATTACCTCCATTTTCCTAGAAGCTTACTTTTTACGTTCAGGGCTTTCTTTTCCTCTCTCTATAAAGTTAGTCCTGTGGTAATTTTCTTTCTTTGTGATTTATTTCAACTCACAGATGCTACCACAATTTTGGTATTCAACAACTTGAGCCAAAAATAATTTTATATATAACATAGGTAATATATATAATTATAATTATATATAATTAAATATATATGTGTGTGTGTGTATATATATATGTGTGTGTGTGTGTATATATATATATATATGTATATGTAAAATCTACCTGCTGGTCCCCATAACCATAGTTTCTCTGCTCAAAACTAACTTGTACACAATGCCAGGCGGAACTTCTTAAATTGCTTGCAGATCACACACCTTACTCAAAAGTTTAAAATTTCTCCCTATTTCATATGATAAAAACTTCAAACTCACTTGTCTAATTTTCAAAGGTCCCCCTGTGATCTGGCCCCATCTGATCTGATCCACTGTGTTCTCCGTGGCTATCTGCTCCCCAAAGCATAGACAACTCAGTATCTCTTCTCGCTCTCCACATCTGACCCTGCTTCTGTCCTTCACAAGGTGTCCCCACGCATGGCCTTTCATCAGAGCAGATGTTATCTATTTTCTAAGGCCTGCTTCAACGTGCACGTCTATTGTAAAGCATCTTGCAACCTTGTTTACCTCTTTCTTCCAAATAGCCTCAGCACGTATATACCGTTTGCACTGCTTGCTCTGGCTCTGAGTATTTATGTTGGTGAGGACCACAGAGTAAGTGTTCAATTAATATAATTTTTTTTTTTTTTTTTTGCAGTACGCGGACCTCTCACCGCTGTGGCCTCTCCCGCTGCGGAGCACAGGCTCCGGACGCTCAGGCTCAGCGGCCATGGCTCATGTGCCCAGCCGCTCCGCGGCAAGTGGGATCTTCCCGGACCGGGGCACGAACCCGTGTCCCCTGCATCGGCAGGCGGACTCTCGACCACTGCGCCACCAGGGAAGCCCAATATGATTTTTCTTTCACTGAAGACACTCAAATTAACCTAGAAAACGTCAATGCAACTTCTAAAGCAAATTGTGGCAATGACGGTAACATAGAATATGTTTTAAGGCCTGAGTTGAAGGTCTGGCTCCCCGACTTACCAAGGCAGTGATTCTCATTCAAGGGTACATGATTTTCTAGGGAAACTCTCCCTAAGTTTTGTGCAGGTGATTATAGTATCTACCCACCCACTCTTGAAAATATGAGTGTTCAAATACAAATGTGTCCCATGATGACATAACCTATCACTCTAACTTATAAATGAACCTAATTTCCCAGGACGCATAAATCCTAGCATCTTGTAAGGAGTCATCTTTTACTGTATAAAAGAAATGTAAAGCATCTATCAGAATCCTGGCTGACACGTTTTCATAATAAGCCCAATGTTTCCATATATCCCTTATTGCATTAGCACATTTAGTCACATGGAGAAAATTCAACATTTTTTCCTAGAAAAGGATGGCAAATAATGTTTTTTACTATGAGGTTCCTTTAAAGGGTATGTTGAAGAGATTATCTGATGAGTGACACAATCCGACGCCTTTTATATTACTCAATGTACCTATGGATTAATTTCCCCTGCTAGGTTTCCAGTCAGACTCTGACTTAATCAGCCTCTTCCAAGCATAGAGAGTGATATCTCTAAAGCACAGACTGAAACTTACTAAAATCCAAGCAAACTCCCAATTTCATCATGACCCACAAAGGGCTTGCTTTAGCCCTATTGGACAGTGGTCCAGATCGTGTCTTGGTTCATCCACCCCCTTAGGGACTGCAATATAACCACTAACCACGCATCATACATGGCGGCTGACTTTGCCAGCCAGCCACCCTGTAGCTTTAAAGTCAGGTCACCCAGCGGTCAACTGTTCAATCCCAACATGGCTCATAAGGGTTATGACTTCACCTGCAGTAGCAGGCTGAGATGATTACTTATGAATTCATTATGCACACATGCGTACACCGGCAGGTGGAAAATGCACACACTTGTGTGTGTGTACACACATATACATACGTACACATATATATATACATACACACTCCATAACATTGTTGCTTGATGGTATCATGTCATAAGGACGATTTTTTTTTAAACTGTGAGGCTTCGGTTTATCTTTATCATACTCATTTAGCTCCTCTTTTCTGTTTCACCTTGTTTTTGACTTAAATACATTTGGAATCTAGTATGGTGTTTGTGGGACCTAGTTGGTGAAACAAATCCTTATGATGTTGGATCCACCAGGTTTCTTTGGCCAAAAAAGTTTTCTAAAAAGTCTCAAAAATCCTAGAAAAGATTCTATTTTTATAACCAAGCCTCTTAGAGAGTCTCTAGGGCTGTGACATCAAAGTTAAATCGTCCAGTTCACTTACCTTTGGAAATACACTGTACTTTGAGCCTTAAATAGTGAGGCTTAGGAACCACAAGACTAAAAACAGTAAGTTTTCATCCTAAATGTTGTTAATATAAAAATTGCCAAGGCGTTTAGGGGTCAAAAATGATGGACATATGCCTCAAAAGTTAGCTAAGATAAGGCTTTCCTCCCCTTAGAAAAACTCATTCCATTAAAAGGTTAATTATGAGCTAGAAAGTATCTATTCTCTCTACATCCAAGGAAAAACCGCTTCTTGTGTAATAAACTACGAATAACCATCCTAGAAGTAAAAGTTGATGTTGTTTGTGCAATTTCATTGAAGGTCAAGTGTAAAGAGAACAAGAAAGAATGTGCGAGAGAGAGAGAAACACAGAGAGACAGAGAGAGAAAGGAAAAGGAAGAATGGAAAAAAGGTAGAAGAAGGAAGGAGAGGGTGAGAAGGAGGGAGGGAGAAAGGAAAGAAGGAAGAAAAATACATTAATTTTAATTCCTTGAAATAAACCATCATCAAGACATTATCACGTGATCTTTCCAGGGTAATAATTCATCATCATCTTAAAGTTCCTATTAAGTAAGTGCCCATTGGACTTTGTTACTTAGAAAGAACTATTTTCTCTCTTTTTATTCTTCTTGGATATAAACTTTCATTGCTTTTTTTTTTTAAGGATGGCAATTTCTCCATCATTTCTCATCTTCCCTGTAAGGTGAACTGAATTTCTGTTCAGGATTATGTTCCTTGGTATTGTTACAGGATAATCCCCAAGGCACGCACAGCTACTATTATGAGTACTAGAGTCCTCTTTGTTTTCAGAAAGCAAAGACAAATGATTGTTCTCAACCTCTGGATCTACAAAGCAATAAGAGATTAGTGTATTTTTACGAAAAAGAAACCACTTTCATCTAGCATCAAAGAAATAAGATCAAATTCTGGGGAGACATATTTTTCTCCATCTTGTTTTATTTTTTCAATACATAATATTTTTCTCTACTAGCAGAGACATATTATGATTTTCCCTAGTCAATCATGCTGCTGAAAGTTTCTAATCAATGACTTAGGGCTACATGGAGGTCACAAAAAAGGCCTTTTATTTAAAACACTGAGGTATGCATATTTCAAACTCTACTTTCATTTCTGGGAAAGGCATTTTTTTTGAAATAGCACACACGCTATTTGAAATAAACTGATGCCTGAGTAATAAGGGGCAGTTTTGCCAGGACTATGTTAAAACCTTCACAGATTCCAAACATTTTGTTTAAAAGCTTCCATCACACATCATAGCAAACACAGAAGATGTCCTAATATCCCACATTAAATGTAAATTTTTCGGTATATAATCTGAATACATTTTTATAATTTTGCTTTGAAATTATTGGACTGTGAATAATCCAATTAATTCATGATTGGTTATGATTTCTAGACAGTAATCATGCACACTCAGGAATACTTACCAAATTAGACAATCTAATCTAGAAACTGTTTTCAGATGTAATGGAACTGTTTTAATACTAAATTTATTAATTAATTAAATTGACAATGTCACATTTTATATAGATTTAATTAGACATTCATGCATGTTAATGTGGCAGTTTCTTTGAAATTTTGGTGCTTCATTTTTTAATATCAAGTTTTTTTTTTTTTTTTTTTTTTTGCGGGCCTCTCACTGTTGTGGCCTCTCCCATTGCGGAGCACAGGCTCCGGATGCGCAGGCTCAGCGGCCATGGCTCACGGGCCCAGCCGCTCAGCGGCATGTGGGATCTTCCCGGACCGGGGCACGAACCCGTGTCCCCTGCATCGGCAGGCGGACTCTCAACCACTGCGCCACCAGGGAAGCCCTATCAAGTATTTTTATAGATCCTTGAGAAGCCCATAGACCTAGGCACTGTCACTATGATGGTAAAAGACAAACATCTGATCATTGCTGTGATTATTTTGTGACCCTGGAGAAACTCTACCCTGGGAGTAGACATACTTCTCTCTCTCCAGCCTTTCACGGGACATACCTCTAAGGAAGCAGCTGATGTGGCACTTATATGGCACTGAATGACTCCGAGCATCCTTCAGTTATGGTCCAAATCCTAGTGTTATCTGAAGGGTCAGATAGTAAAACTACTGGTGCTGGAGTAATTGGTAATTCTCCTTGGGAATATTGGAATTCTGGTAAAGATCTGGGTTCTCTGGTAAACCCAGAGAAAAGTGAGGTGGCAACGTGGTGGATGAAATTTATGATCCAATGACAGACGTAGAGAATGAAAGAATCCATTGTACAGAGGAGCGAATCACATGCATGTGGGGTTAGGAGTACTCACTGTACTCCTTCTAAATATCTGAGGCCATGGATTTCCCTTGCCTTCCACTTTCTTATGCAGAGAGAATATAAATCATGCCACTTACTGCACAGGGATGTCCTTGATGCTGGAATGCACGGTTAGTTTCTTACATGGCAACATAGCACCATGTAGCATCAATAGTTTTTTTTAATTTGACAGCCTCTTTTATTAAAACACATCATTTCTGAAATGCCCTTAAGATCTTCATCACTTTAGCTGTATATGAAAACGTGCTTTTTTCAAAAAATACTTGATTGCACATTAAAAGAGAATTAAAGTATATGTTTATAACGGAACATATTTTATCTATTTAACAAGTAATGTATGCTCCTTAATTTCTTAAAAATTATTACATAAAAAATTCATCTGCCATAATATACAGAAAAAGGCACATGTTTGTATCAGGATCAAATGTATATTACCATGGGGATAAAAATTTAACTTCATGTTATGGGGTCAAAAATAGAATAAACAAACAAAAAATAGAACAAAACTCTTTCATCCCCTGATATTAGGAATGGATACATGGCAAAAATAAGTTAACATGTGTTGAAAATATGTGACATTTTACTCCTAAATAACAAAATAAAAGGAAAGAAATGCCAGACAAATTTTACATCTCTCACCTTATTAATATAAATGACACTCAAAACTGGACATAACACTAATGCTATTTCCTCTTCATACAATTGGCTTTGTGGTTTGTTGAAGAGCAAACATCCTGAGACAAAATGTGGCCAGATATTGAAATTGTGTGTGGTCCCTATAGCATGTTCTATTACAATAGCTATAGTTCTTATGATTCTGCCTTGAACCACTGTCTGTTATAGACATAAACTAAGCAATACGTGTCTTGGGATAAGATCAATATGAGACTATACATGGATGGGGACTTCAATCTGATCTCCAGTAATGGCCATGTTCATTCATTCTATAGCAGAACTTCTGGCGGGCTGTAAGACGCTTTGGGGAGGTGGTGACCTGAGGTAAAAACTATTTTCGTAAAAATACTAAGACGTTATTTGTTTTTCCACTGTGTTGACAAACGCATCGGAAGTCCCAAAACAAGGCTGGATAAATCTGCTGATACCTTAGCACATCAAAGCAATAGCACCAAACTGGGGCTTCCCTGGTGGCGCAGAGGGTGAGAGTCCGCCCGCCGATGCTGGGGATGCGGGTTCGTGCCCCGGTCCGGGAGGAGCCCACATGCCGCGGAGCGGCTGGGCCCGTGAGCCGTGGCCGCTGAGCCTGCGCGTCCGGAGCCTGTGCTCCGCAACGGGGGAGGCCACGGCAGTGAGAGGCCCGCGTACAGCCACACACAAAAAAAATAGCACTAAACTGTACTAGTAAGTAGGTACTTTTCACTGCCACACAGACTTGCATATTTGGCAGACACCTTCTCAAAAAATGAATGAAGTGAGCTTACTGATTTAAGGAAGACAACTGGCAGTATTTGTTGACAATGATACATTTGAGCTTTCAAGCAAATAGTAAAATTCTGAAACACTTGTATTTACCACTGTGAGCTTGACAGCACTCTAATACTTAAAGACTTTTCTTAGGAGATCAGTGGCAATATTAATAAACGTGTTGTATTGATTTTTATAACAAATGTGTCAACATATGGAAGATTTGCATGACTTAGTGAACCGATATTTTCTAAAAGCACCGTGTTATAAATCATTCATGGGGGAGGGGGTGGGCCCGGGGCGAGCCGGAACCCGGGAGCGGGCGGGGACCTGGTGCAGCTGGGCGTGAGGCGCTCGGAACCTGACCCTGAGCTGGTCCGCGTGGGGAGAGCCGAGCTCAGGGGGCGTCAGAGCCGGAGGCGGAGGAGTGAAGTCAGGGCTGAGTGGGCGGAAGAGAGCCTGGGCTAAGACATGGCCACTTATCACCCAGTAGGACACATGCAGCTGCCCCGGGCTGATGCCGTTCGTTGCCGACTCATTGATACCTTCTCTCCCCTTGAGCATCTGCACGGCTTGAGCAAAGCTGTGCCACGGTACACTATTCGAGAGATACTTGATCCTTCCTGTCAGAAGAAACATGTTGGGAGATCAACACCAGCTTGTGCACTTCTCCATAAAGCCTCGTCATGCAGAACGGATTACACATGCCCAGAGGACTGGTGGGCACCCTTCGAGTGTGCTGCAGCGAGCGTCCACCTCTTTCCCTGTGGGCTGGACGGGTCCTCGAGTGTATCCTTTCATGCCACTCATTTTTATCCCACGGCTTTACGATCTCTCTTGCCTCATCATTAGCCTATTGACTTATGTTTCCCTTCCCAAACTCCATTTTCTTTTCATTCTCACCGGTTCTATTCTTGCCCTAACTATGTCCCATGCCTAAACCAGAAAGAACTCCACTCTGTATGTTTTCTTAAGAGAAAACAGGTCCTCTCTTCAGAAACTTTATAATCTTCCTCATCTTTTTGAATACAATTGTAATGATGGTTGAAATAGGTGAGAACTCACATTGAATGAAAGAGTAGGAGTCATTTTTCCTTTTACGTTGACCATTTTACACATTTGAATGTTATTTGAATTGTGATAGGGACAATTATATTAAGTCTCTTGGAGTAGGATTTGTGCAACTGCTAAGACCTAGTAACATTTGAAGGGCTCTTAAGTGTAGTAGATATAAGGTAGTCTACACACTTAGAGGTGGGGTGGAGTAGTCTCACAAGGAATTGGACATGGGAAGACCAGTTGCATTTCTTGTGTTAGTCTAATAATTTGAATGAATATTTTCTAATAGAGATATTGGTACCTATCAGCAAGTGAGACAACATTTACATTTTTACAAATATGTTTAGAAAGATTAAGTACAAATAACAAAACTCACAATGTATGTAAAGGCACAGCTAAGGTATTAGATGAGCCAAAAAAATGACCTAAAGAGTAAATGACTCTAAAACCAATCATACATTTTATGAAATGTATTAGAAGCAAAAGAATGTTTGGAAAATCAATGACCTCATTTGATTATCATCCCAAACAAACTGCTCAGAAAGGACAGTATAAGTACTCACTTCCTTGTTTCATCCTCACTATTTTGGGGAAGTTTCCCACTTTAAAAATAGTCTTTTGGACTTCCCTGGTGGCACAGCAGTTAAGAATCCGCCTGCCAATGCAAGAGACAAGAGTTCAAGCCCTGGTCCGGGAAGATCCCACATGCCGCGGAGCAACTAAGCCTGTGCGCCACAACGACTGAGCCTGCGCTCTAGAGCCCTTGAGCCTAGAGCCCGTGCTCTGCAACAAGAGAAGCCCGCGCACTGCAACAAAGAGTAGCCCCCTCACCGCAACTAGAGAAAGCCCGTGCAGCAACGAAAACCCAACACAGCCAAAAAATAAATAATAAAAATAAAAAGTAAATTTAAAAAAGTCTTTTAATGCAATCAGGTCAAAGGCATTTAAATACACAACAGTATTTGGTGTCATTGACCGACTGTGGTATACTATATGCTTTGAACTGTTTTATTTCCTCCCCACAGTGAGGAGGGTTTTAAATTAAGTCACCCACATTTCCTATTTCTTGTTGACAATGATAATTGGCAAGTATTTGCCTTGTGGGATTAGGGATATAGATTTCAGCCGTGGAATAAAGTAAATAGCAGTAAATATATGGGATTCCCTGGATCCAATGGACAAATCAAAATAGAATAGCACTAACCATTCTTTTCGGTAAAACAGCTGATTATGAAGCATGATCACTGGAACAGAGGATAGGTGGATTGCCTGAGTGGGAATCACCTGGCAAGCTCATGAAAATTATATCTTATTAAGTATATTCTCATGGTAGAAAGGCAGGAGGGATTTTGCAAAGGGAAGTAATTTGAGACTAACAGATTTCTTTGAATAGAGTAATTCGTGTGATAAACATTAAGACTTTGTTTAGACTTTTAAAAAGCAATTTTCCAGATCATAAAGAAGGCTGTTATAGATAAGGAACAAACAGTTCTCTAGATCAAAGCTCTCCAATCTTTTTCCTCTTGTGATTTTGTTTCCCAGAAAAACATATATAACCTTGAAGACCTCCTTAGTAATTTTAATCATTTTATTTTATCACATTTTTTGTGTGATATGGAGAAGCAAGTTGAAGTAAAAATTTAGACTAACATGTTGCTAAATATTGTATTTTAGTGTTTATTATTATATAATTTTAATAATCATAAAATGTAAGCAAATTTTTTACTTTTGCCATTTTATAAGTGATCAAGCTTTTTTAAAAGAAAATATATGATTTGTCTACAAAAAAAAAAAAAATCATTCATGGGTAAAAATACACTTAAAGTCCAAGATAGACCAATGGATTTTAATGTAACAGAGCATGATGAGCTTATTGATATGTAACTAACCCTTACCAAACTGTTGTTTGTTGAGTTTGAGGAAAGTATTACAGAAGAATATCCACAATTATATGAAAAGGCTATTAAAATATTCCTCCCCTTTGAACTATGCATCCGTATAAGGCCAGATTCCTTTTATACATTTTAACCAAAGCAACATATCACAACAGATTGAATCCAAAGCAGATGAGAATCTATGCTCTACTGAGTCAGACATCAAAGAGATTTATAAAAATGTAAAACAATGGCAATCTGGTAACAATTTGTTACAGTTCCGGAAAATACAGTCATTTTTCATGAAAAAATGTTATTTATGTTAACATATAATGGGTTTATTATTTGTAATGAATAGATAATTTTTAACTCTCAATTTTAATTTTTAACATGAGAAATATTAGACCTAACCCCAATAAAGGAAAGCTCTTTGGGGTTCTCAATAACTTTTAAGAATATAAAGGGTTCTGGGACTGAAGAGTTTAAGAACTGCTGCTTTCTATGGACTCTGAGCCCCCAGAGTTTTCTTAAAAGGGTAACTTTTTATCCAATTAATTTGCCAATTGAGTATTTGAAAACCAAAAACTGAAACAAGAAAATATCATGTTGAAGCACAAGAAACATGGGAAAACCTTTGAAAACGCCAGAGGATTTTGGAACCACCAGTTGTAAAATGCTGCCCTAGAAAAATCTCAACAACAATGTCCAAGAAAAGCTATTACCTGCCTGTGAGACCTGA
Source organism: Kogia breviceps (assembly GCF_026419965.1). Lineage (NCBI taxonomy): Eukaryota > Metazoa > Chordata > Mammalia > Artiodactyla > Physeteridae > Kogia > Kogia breviceps. Next base: position 11,336 of record NW_026711855.1, read on the forward strand.
GGGAAACCATACAGATTCTCAGGGTACTTTTTCATCGCTTGTATTAAGACACAACGTCTAAGGTTCACTGATTCTTAGGTGTTCATAAATTAAATCTGTTGGAATCATTGAAATGACCTCAAAAATATTCTTGATTGATCATGAACTAGTTTACTAAGATCACTGCTTTTACTCTTCCTTCTTGGTCTGCTTTTTGTGCTTTATTATTTATTTAGATACTTATTTCCAAAAAAAGTTTAATAACATGTACACATGGAGAGATCCAGAAGAAATGAGTAACTTCTGTGCTTTATTTTTGTAACAATGTTGGTAGGATTATGCATAACTCTAGTTTGCTATTTGCTAAAATTTTCTAAAATTGTTGGTGAAAGTTTTGGTAGTAAATGGCTAAACATAATAAAAATTATTTAAAAATAAAATTTAGGAGGTGTAATGGTCATCTGTCATTTTCACCTGTCCAGAATCCATTTCCTCTTTTTTCTGGAATAGTAGCTTGAATTTCCTTTGGAGAACAATATCACCAGTAATCTCAATTTTCATGGTTCCATACTAGGGGCTGACCCCAACTTCAGCTCAGAAGTGGCCATGTGATTCAGACCTGTCCAATCAATCATTCTATCCCCTTGGCTTCACTGAGTGGCTCAGGATTGAACACGTGGCCCAAGTCAGCCAATGAGAGTTGCCTTCATACTTAGGCTGGAGCTCTTGGGAAAGAGGTATTATCTTTTCATGAGAGCAACTCAGCTCTCATCACTGACTAGCTGAATGACCATAGCCAGTTTTCTTGACCTCACTAAACTCCCATTTGTTCACAGGTAAAATGGGAGAAATAAAAGTAGCTACTTTGTAAAATTATTGTAAGAATTAAATAAGATAATAAGTGTAGATTTCACCGCAGTGGCCAGCATAAGACCTCAAGAAATGTTAGCTCTTTTTTTTTTTTTTTTTTTTTTTTTTTGTGGTATGCGGGCCTCTCACTGTTGTGGCCTCTCCCGTTGCGGAGCACAGGCTCCGGACGCACAGGCTCAGCGGCCATGGCTCACGGGCCCAGCCGCTCCGCGGCATGTGGGATCTTCCCGGACCCGGGCACGAACCCGTGTCCCCTGCATCGGCAGGCGGATTCTCAACCACTGCGCCACCAGGGAAGCCCTAGCTCTTTTTATTATGTTATTATTTAAAGGCAGATATGATCTTTCAGCTCCCCTGCTTATAATGAAGTCTAAACTGCTTCCTCACGATGGTTGGTACCCATGGCTCAGCTTACAGAGCCAGCCTCACCTGCAGTCTTGCACCTGTCACACTGCATTAAATTCTCCTAAAGCCCCGTGAGTTCTCTCACTCTAGGATTTTAATCATTCCACTCTGCCTGGCGCACTTGTTCCTTCCTTCTCCCTTCCTCCCATTCTCTTCTTTACTAAACCGCGTGCTTTTTGAGGACAGGAGCCGTGTCCATCTCATTCTCCACTGTATTTCCCCTGAGTCATGCAGTATTCATTAAATGAATTATTTTAAACCATATTTTAAAGAATGAAGCCAGTGTAAAAGATAAATGATTTGTATATTTCTAATTAAAAAAATGTTTTCCTCCATTGCTTCAGAGTCCAGCAAATACATTGACCAAATTTTAGTTGAATTTAACATTAAAAGAATCAAGATGGGGAATACTGCAATGCCTGTCTTGGACAATAGATGGCAATGCAAATACTATTTGATATGTATTCTGGTCGGCTTACAAGTTTCCAGACTTAGTCTCTGTATATGCCCGGCATAAGTCAGACAGAGCCTTCTTTTCTGTAATGTCTTCCATGGCTTTTCACAGAAACAGAAAGGACATTCTCTGTGAATAGTGGTGGTGTGCTGTACCCATAGGGCCTTTCCAAAGAAAGCCAACAACTGCCAGCTAGGAGCAATGTCAGAGCCCACTCCTCCTGAAGAGGGCACAGGGCAGGGTCATGTTCCCTTCAGTGAAAGATACAAGGAGCTGGCCCTGCAGTCAGAACTCAAGCATATTGTCATCATGATTCTCAAACAGGATTAATCTATTGAGAGGCAAGTTAAGGTGAAGATACCTTTCGCATTATCTGAATTGTTTATGCCTGGTTAATTATTTTTTCCCAAGAGAATCAAACAGAGAGTAGGTGGAAATTCAGAATTTCTCTACCAAGAATGAAATTACTATCAAGTTGTATTTTTTTCCAGTAGCTTTCAGGGTATGTGTATAGTATAGAACATCATGGTCTCTGCATGTGTTTAGTAGAATTCAGGTTTAAGGGACTGTGTGTGTGTGTGTGTGTGTGTGTGTGTGTGTGTATACTCACACATACAGTTATGTACAGAGTATGATAAGTTAGCTGACTGCAGATCGGACCACATAAGACCCAAGCTTAAAATCCATAAGTAACTATAGATAAACACACACACACACACACACACACACACACACACACACACACACCCCACACCAGTTAATATCACCAAATTCCTTGACTCCAGAACTGTTCTCACAGCTTTAACCAATCATCTTGCTAGGAAAAAATGGGAAAAAGAATATAAATACTTTAGAAAAAACCTTACAAACCACAGGAAAACAGAGTCCAGTCTCCTTTCTTTCTGAATCAGGGACGATGATGTCCTCTCACAGTAAAACATCAAGCACCATCACAGGAGAGCATAGGCTCCTTGAAGGCAGAGGTCATCTGTCATCACCTTAGAGGGTGCTGTTCAAGACAGGTGTTCTTACAAGTCTGCTGGATGAGTAAATGGCTGAACCAAAGAAAGACAAGCACGTATAATGTTGCTATTTTATTAGGGAAAAAAAGCACACGTGTGACACAGTTGCTCAGGTGCTCTAGGATTAATTTTTAGATATATCAAAACAATCAGTTATAAACAACTCTCAGTTAGTTACAAGAACAGAGACATTTCATGGGCTAGACAGCAAACACTTCTTTGAATTTACGAGGCAGGTTATTTGGGGCAGCATATTTATCTTCATAATTCTGTTTCCCGTGGTTTAGGATGATAATGTATTAGCTGACTTTGTAAACCTGATCCCTGAGTTTAAAATCCCGGGAGTTTAAAATCCATAAGTGGCTTCCTGGCACTTTTAGGTAAGACTCGAATCACTGATGCAGGCAGCTCAGCCTGGCTCGGTCAGACTTCCTCTCTCAGCTACTCTCCCACACGTGCCCTCAAGTCCCCGGGTCATCACACCTCCTGGGTCCTCCCTGGATTGTTCTTTCTTCTAAGTCACCTGGGATCTCAGTTCCCCAGAGATTAGGAGGCCATGTAACATACTTCAGAGGGAGTGCGGTGTCATTTTCCTTGGTAGATTCTGTCACAGATTTGTAGTTATACTTTTAGCTTTTGTGATTCATAGCAATCTCCTCCACTGGTATATGCTCAATGCCTGATAATTTTATATTGGAAAAAACAGAAGAATAAATGAATGGATGGATAGAATTCCTGAGCGTGGAGGGTGGAAAAAGGGCAACTCAACCCAATTCAATCATGGGAAGAGTATCTGTACTACGGGTCAGGAACCTGAATTCCCTTTCCTGGTTTGAATCTACTACTTACCAATGAGTCTGGGCCGGTTTGGTTCCTCCTGAGCAGCTGTTTGGTCACTAAATAATCAGATCATAACACCAGCCCACAGATGCACAAGCTTGTGTGAAGATCAAATGAAATATCACTTATTTTAAAAGCTAACACATGGGTATATAAATATAAGGCGTTATTTTAAATGGATAACCAACAAAAGGTGATAAAATTCAATGTCCATAATTCAGGCTAAAAATAATTTGGCAATAATCTTAGAGCAAATGTTGTAATTCCATCAGATTTTTTTTTGTGCCCGTGTATTTATTTAACTCTTAATTTGAACATAAAGAACCTTAAAATCCTCTGTTTCTTCAAGTCACAAAAATGTGTTATGTGAAGTAATAATTTAAATGCTTAGTTCCTTACCCTAATTACAATTTTGAACTTTATTTCAAGGAAACACTCCTCTCCTGGCCCATTCAGGCCGGCTCCTGGTACACAGAGGAGGCGGCCTCTCTCTCTTAGCCTGTCTCCAGGTCTTACCCTGCTGCCCCCAGCTTGATCCCCACCAAGTCGCCCTCACGGGGGCCGAGGTAAAAGGAAGGAGGAGAGGTGAGGGGGCAGGAAAGGTCTTCTCGCCTGGCGCTAGCATGAGCCAGCGTGTCTCACACTCTGGTGTAGCAGGGAAGGAAAGAGAGGGTTAATACTCTCTTCTTGGGGTGCTGTCAAGTATACCCTGAAGGGCCCTCATGGTCAGCTCTCTCTCACCGAAGATCTCCTGGCTGTTTCTCCACTGGGCCTCCTGTGGGTGGACCTTGATCCATGTGCCTGCAGAATCCTTGCCGTTCTTGGCAGTCACATGACCTAAGCCACCTCCAGGGTTTCTCTCCTCAATGGGTTTCTCTCCATGGCCTAACCTGGTCCACGGAAACACACTTTATACACATCTTTAACCCATCGGCATTGGCTGGAGAGTGACTTGCCAAGCAGCTGTCTGCTCTGTGGTCATAGGCTATTCAGCTAACCTCTTGTACTTTTTTTTTTAAACAGTGTCCCTTCAATGACTAGAAAGCAAATAACAAGATTTCCAGGTGGTCCTGTGAAAGTCTCTCACTTGATTTTTCACTGGGGGAGACACTTCTCACTTCTCATCCTCCCTCTATGAAGGATGGAGCTTCCTGTCTCTCTCTCTCTGTCTCTCTCTCTCTCTCGTCTGTCTGTCTCTGTATGTCTGTCTCTCTCTCTCTCTCTCTCACACACACACACACACACACAAACACACACACACAGAGTCTATCTCGGAGTCTCTAATAGCTGGTTTCTAGCCTCTCAGCGTCTACCCCGTTCCTAGGCTAGAGAAGGGACGTCAGTTAAGGACAATAACATTCACTTCGATCACCTCCTTTGCAAACTCTGATTGCTGTGGTCTAGCTTTTTGCCTTGGGACCGTGGGGAGTAATCACCTCCTATCAATTTGTAATTAGCCTGCTGCATCTTATACCCTGCTGTTTTACATTCAAACCCCATAAAAACACACTTTGGCTTCTTAAAATGGTTCAGACCAAGTTCTCCGTTTCTGGTTGTTTCTCAAAGCCGTATCACCAGATCAGAGAAACATCAATAAAACCATTCCTCTGGTGAACACAAATTCTAGCAGCCAGAAGTCGCAGTTTTCTGCAAGAAGTCAAAGTGGAATGATTGGAGATATGACTTACATTATTCTCCAAAGACTCTCCACGTGAGAATTCTGTTACGTGTTTACTACTAGAATTCAGAAGGGAGAGTTAAACTCTAGAGTGTGAAATTAGTGAGCAGAGCCTCGAGCTCGATCTGGCCAGTGTTGCCGAGGAAATAACCCAGCATGCAATTACAGCTGGGAAGAAGAGCAGATGTGGGAAAACCGAGTTCTGGTGCCTGAGCCGAGGGTACAGAATGACAGCCTTGAGGGTCGTAGATGCGGAAGCCCACAGCTGCCTGCCGCGATGTGAGCCAGGCAGGAAGTTAGTCAATATCCTACAGGGAAGCCTGAATTACCTTGGGGCCTGAATCCTACCAGACTGGCTTGTGGTTCCTGTTGCATTGTAACAATGAACATAACAGAAATGACACTCTCTGTCAATCCACAGGCCCCAAACAGTTAAAACCATGACAGTTAAAAATGATGCTTTGAAAAGTGGGATGGTGGAGCAAAAGATGGGAGGGTGGGTTTTCACTTTTTGTCGTGTTGACTTTGTGGTTTTTCAATAAGCATGCTTCAGTCAAATAATAATAATAATAAAAAAATATTTCCATCTGATGGAAAACCAGCAAAATTCAAATAGACCTTGGAAGCTATAACCAGTTAATGATTTCACACTACACCCAAACTCAGTGAGTTAGAAAGACACTCGCTGAGTTTTGTTCTTCCGTCTATGGATCAGATGGGTAGTTTTTCTGGACTGGGCTAGGCTCACTCATGAATCGTGGTCAGCTGTGGGTCAGGGTCGTGTTTCTGCTCTTTCATGCTGTGTTTTCTCACATGCTTGGGGGTGGCTGGCTGAAGGCTGAGGACTCTTGGTTGTCCACCGTATGTATCTCATTCTCCAACAGGCTAGATCAAGTTTGTTTACGTGGTGAGGTAGGGTTGGAAATAGTGAACATAGCATTCATGGCCTCTTGAGGCTCAGAACTGACACAGAGTTACTTCCATCTCACTCTATCCGTCAATGCAAGATTCAAGGCCAACCCAGATTTAAGGGGTAGGAAATAGACCTTACTTCTTGATAAGAAGCTATTAAAGCACATTGCAAAGAGCACGGATATGAGAGGGGAATGATCGGGACCATTACTGTAACTACAGCATCACAAAGGTACCAGCCACGTGAAAAAATGGAAGAGGGAAAAGAGAATAGCGTTTGGGAATTATGTAGCCATATTAAAATGTTTACTGTTAATCAGGGTCCAAAAGTAAATATTTTTCATCCACACTTCAGTGAGTGAGCTGCAGAGAACACTCTATCCCCTCTTACATGCCTAGTTCCTACTCATCATGCTAATACCAAATTTAACATCACTTACTCCAGGAAGCCTGTCTGAATTACCTTCCTTTTAGACAGTGAATAGATCATGTAACTGTTCCCAGCATTTCCTCCTCATATCATTTATAAGACTCTGTTATTTTATTCTCTGTCTTCCCTGCTGGACCAGGAGCTCTGCGGTGGCGGGGGGGGGGGGTCTGGTCTATCACGTTTATCTTGCACCCCCAGCACCTAGTCCCTGCATGGCACAGAGTAGATGCTGAATCAACTTTTGTTAAATGAACACAAAGGGAAGGAATGACTGAATTAATAGATGAATGAACGTCAAGTTGGGTATTTATTAAAGAAATGTATACATTTGTGGATATTGGTATTTTTTTGTGATACCCATATCCTTGCTAACCTGTTTTGTGTGTGTGTTTGTTTTTTTTGCGGTACGCGGGCCTCTCACTGTTGTGGCCTCTCCCGTTGAGGAGCACAGGCTCCGGACGCGCAGGCTCAGAGGCCATGGCTCACGGGCCCAGCCGCTCCGCGGCATGTGGGATCTTCCCGGACCGGGACGCGAACCCGTGTCCCCTGCATCGGCAGGCGGACTCTCAACCACTGCGCCACCAGGGAAGCCCGCTACCCTGGTTTTAAATCCATTCATTGCTACCAAGTAGAAAAGAAACACTGCGAGAAATTAAGATTACTCTTTGATAGCTACGTAAAATGCAGCAAGCAAGTTTTAAAGCCCGCACCTGATATTTTCTCCAAATTTCACAAGTGCAGACTGAAGAGAATCCAAAAATGGCCTTTACACTGGCCAAAGAACTTTGTTGGAAAATGTACAAATAAATGAAGCACAGGTTGTTGCACTTGTACTGGCCTTATAACCAATTTATACTCTGTGTAACTAAAGGAAACCATATATTTGCAATTCGCTGAGATTTCCAAAGGAAATATTCAGTCTTAGTCCTAGAAAAAAAATCAGAGACCTTTCTAGTAAAATTGAATGGGAACAGAATAAGCCATGGTCTACTAGCTATTACAACTCAGATTTGTACCAGACGTTCCTATACATTTCTGAGTTTAATCCTCATAATAACCTACATGGTGAGATTTCCTTTATCCTTTCTGTAAAGATAGAGAAACTGGGGCACAGCCGTGTTACATAATTTCCTCAAGCTATTAGCACCAAAATGTTAATTTATTAACATTGTCATAAAGCATGATTTACTTTAAAAAAAAGAAAAACTATATCGATTTTTTATGGTTTGCCAGGAATTATTGTTATAGGTACTGTTCCACAATTCCCAGTCCCGCTGCCCAACGCCTGCTTCTTGCCTGTTTTTCATTCTTGCGGCCCAACTTGTACACATGGGAGTCTTCCTGGATATGCATATTTTTGAGTTATGGTTGCCAGGAGGTTTATCAGCAAAGTTAGTCAGTCATTCCAGGTTATCAAGTAAAGTCTAGTAAATATGTTTCAGAATTTCATAAATCAACTGGTAGTTATCGATTTTCAAAGACTAGACTCTTAGGTTCAATTGCAGTTCCCTTTCCTGAATCCTAGCTTTCTGCTGCTTTTATTAAATGGCCCCCATTCTGCTAAAGCTTCTTCCCACAGATCCACTCTTAGGTCTTTAGCTAACACCCTAACATCTTTGTGATCTTTCCAGTCTTAAAAGGCATGGTTAGAATATGAATTAGCGTAGAAAATGTCTTATGAACCATAGTTTGGGGTGCAGGTGTGCTAAATGTCATGCTGGAGACAGAGCTCTCACCATTCCCAGCAAAACAACCCATGACTCCTTTCTACTTGTCTTGCTACCTTCTTTGTTTAAATTCTGCTCACTTCAAGGTCCAGCTCAAATGCCACTACCCATAGGAAACTTGCCTTCATTACCACAGATGAGTGAGTCTCTAAGCTCTCCTGCAAAGATACGTGCAAAGGTATCTGGGATCATACTAATAACAAGTATTTATTTAATATTCATTGTATTCCACACACCATGCTAAGTATGTTAATATGTTATCTCATTTAATGCTCACCTTTAATTTGCAGTAGTATCTATGAATTAGGTACTATTATCATCCATCTTTTGTGAATGAAGGTCAGATTGATGACAGGACATGCCTGATATCATCACTAATAAACACAGTCTGGATTTAAATCCAGATATTCTGGATGCCCAAACCTCAGTGCTCAATGACTATATTACACTTTATTCACACACTTACAATTAATATAAAATGTCCTCTATTATTCTACAAATGCAATGTGCAAAAAATGGTATATTTATGTTTTCTTTAACTAAAATTAAATTAATATGTTTTCCACTTCTCTGAACTTGTGTGCACAGGACTCCTTGTGGATAGGAAGGGCTGACCCATGAATGGTGGTGGAAAATGCTTTCCTTCAATGGATCATGAAAAGGCCCAGAACTGTTCTACAGATCAGAATGTACAAGATGGCACCTTTCGTCTTCATCCCACACTGGTAAACGGCGTGGGAAGCCTGGAGTCTGTCTTCCATGTATAACTATCCCCTTGAAGTATAAAATGCCATATTCTGGAGTTCAGAACCATAAGGCAGAAAGTCCAGCCTCACTGCAAACCCCTTGGAAACTTCACCCTAACTGTCCTCGCTCCCAGTCAGAGACTGGGCCACTTTGCCAGGATTCTGAGAAAGGATTAAGCCACTGGTCCTTACTATTCATGGAATGCCAGACCTCTGTACCTTTTCCAGAATTAAGAAATTCTCCCTCCCTTCTTGACCATCCCAGGTCATATGCCTCTTTCTAATCATCCCTCCTGTTCTCAGCATAGCCTTCTCAAGGAGCTGCAGTTTCTAGAAAATAAAAACAGGGGGGCAAGATATTTACTGGCACCTGCTGTTTCTGCTGTAACCCAGCCTCTCTGTGATTCAGGGTCAAGTGCATGCCTCCACCGACTGGTCATCGCTTGATTTTACTTTATTTTATTCTATTTTGTTTTGTTTTCTGTTTTTTTAATTTATTTTTTGAATTTTTATTTATTTTTTAAGTTTTTATTTTATATTGTATACTAGTTGATTTACAATGTTGTGTTAGTGTCAGGTGTACAGCAAAGTGAATCGGTTATACATACATATATCTATTCTTTTTCACATTCTTTTCCCATTAGGCTATTACAGAATATGGAGCAGAGTTCCTTGTGCTGCACAGTAGGTCCTTGTTGGTTATCTATTTTAAATATAGTATTGTGTATATGTCATACAAACCAGGAAATGCAAATTGACATCCTTTATGTCTTACTCAGCCAGAGGAAGCAAATTGTTTGATTCAATGTTTTTTAAAAAATTAGCTCTATTGAAAAATTGAGAGATTTAATGTTACAGTAATTAAATCTGGGAATTTGGGGTGAGCCTCTCTCCTGGCGAGCATCAACTGGTACTGAGTAGCTTCTGTCCCCTTGAGATGCTTCTGTACTTTCCAGGTCACCTGCATTTCCATCATTCCATCCTGATGTTCATCAGTTTGCAATAGATTTTTTTTTTTTTTTTTGTGGTACGCGGGCCTCTCACTGTTGTGGCCTCTCCCGTTGCGGAGCACAGGCTCCGGACGTGCAGGCTCAGCGGCCATGGCTCACGGGCCCAGCCGCTCGGCGGCATGCGGGATCTTCCCGGACCGGGGCACGAACCCGTGTCCCCTGCATCGGCAGGTAGATTCTCAATCACTGCGCCACCAGGTAAGCCCAATAGATTTCTTTTGCAATGCCAAAATATTTCTCCAGGTTTATGCTTCTAACAAACGTGGAAATACATAACTTAGACCAAAAGAACTTCAAGTTTCAAGAAAAATGGGGAAAATATTTTCCTTTGTGAGAGCAAAGAATAGTTCTACGTATGCAATGTATAAGCAAAACATATCTGTTTTGAAGAAGGCACCTCTCCTAATTCACTCACTGATGTTACCTACCTGTCACCAGGCATCTCAGTTTGCATCCCATGGTGGACATTCTCAGAGAGCAAAAACACACCAGGTCGAATACACAGAAACTGAGGTCATTTTAAGATCGTCTCATTTATAGTGTTAAGCGAAGGCCTCTGAGTTTACTTCCAAAATTGCTTTTATAGTCAGGCAGGCCTGGCAGGACCAAGCCAGGAGAGGTCTGCCTCAGCCTGTTCATCTTCCTCACCCCCTGTAGAAAGTTCTCCCTCTATATTTCTACACAATTAATAATAATAATAATAATAAATGATTTTTAAACAGACCTGATACAATCCTGGTTAAAGACTCAATGTCTCACATTAAGCCCTCCATCCTTTTTCTAGCCTGCCCTCATTTTTCGTTCTCTGAATGATTTAAAATGTATAGTAAAAACTAGATAATAATGAAAATAATACATTTAATTATAATCTAATTCATTTATGCTCAATAGTTTTGTGTCATAAAGAAGCATAGTAATATCGTAGAGTGGCAGAGACCATGTTTTATGTTTTACATACCCTATAGTGTGTGTATGTATGTGTGTGTGTGTTTGTCCCCAGAAACTACAACAGAGATGGATACAAGCTTGCAAACTCTTTGTTGATTGATTTAGTAATTGAAATCTAAATTTTTATTAATACAATATTACTGGTATAATTTCTACTTTTTCTCATGAGCATTTGGGTTCCAGTCCTCCACCACCTTCAAGACTCTTCCCCCCCCGGGGAATCTCTGATTTACTAAACAAAGGTGACTTGAATAAAGTGCCACAGCAACCAGTGGCACTCACTGTTAATGAGAACTGAGGTCTCCTGACACGCTCACCCACTTTACTTCAGCATTTCCTGCATTCCTCAAAAGAGCTGTTAAGAACAACCATTTCAAGTGGCTAAACTACTTTTGTTAAAGCCAATAGTCTGTAACTGATAGCAGTTGGTGTGCCTTTGTATGCGTGTGTGTGTGTGTGTGTGTGTGTGTGTGTCTATGTGTCAGTGAAACAGAGAGAGAAAGAAGCAAAAGCAGAAAGTTGATGGACACAGAGAGGGAGGACTTAAAAGTGGAACTGGTGGAACCTTCTTACCTCTTGAGCATTAGGTGTGGGGCTGAGTACCTCCTTGTTTAGGGAAGAGGGTTATCGGTCCCAGTTCTAGTGTAGGAAGGGGCTTCATACTCCAGTGGCCCCGTGTCAAGGAAACAATAATGAAGTGTGACGAGAAGAGGGATAAAGAGCAAATACTGACTCACTCTCTTTTGTTCCAGAAAAGCAAGTCCAAAAATGCTCTCTTCACGTAGTTATTTGCCTAGCCTGGACAAAGGCCATCTCACTGATGAGGATTATTCTTTAAGGAGTACACCATTTGTTTAAAACTCCAAAGGTGAGTGAACTTTAATTTTAATTTAATTTAATTTTTAGAAAATTAAATTTTAATTTAATTTTTAAATTAATTTTAATTCGATTTTTAGACAATTTTTAAAAAATTTAAAATTTTTAAATTTTAATTTAACTTTTAGAAAAAATTTTTAAAAATTTAATTTAATTTTTAGAAAAAAATTAATATTTTAACTTTAATTTTTAGGAAAATTAAAACTACCAATATAACAAATATTTTGCCTTTTCTCCTCTTCCTCTCAAAATTGGAATAAAATAGCCCATTCTCAAGGCTCTGATAACACTTTTCTACTCATACAAAGGTAAAAAGTTGCAGAACAGAAAATAACATTTGTCTTATTGGAGGATTATAGGAACGTTGTTACCAGACCTATCTGTATAGCTGCAAGTACAAAGGATTCTGGCACCAGGAAGTTTCCAACAACCAGCCACAACCCTTCCCCTTTTAGTATAAAAAAAGCTGGAATTCTAACCAGGAAAGATGGTTCTTTGGAACACTAATCCACCATCTTCTGGGTCTGCTGGTTTTACAAATAAAGTCACTATTCCTTGCCCCAACACCTCGTCTCTCAATTCATTGGCCTGTCGTTCAGTGAGCAGTAAAAGCTCACACTCATTAATAATGCTGACGGTCTCTGTCTGAGTAAATGGTCTCCCAGTCAGCCATGCTTGAAGCCTTGGAGTTACCATCGTATCTTTCATGATGAAAACTGAATTATATTATATCTATCTTAAAAATATTCAAATGACTACAAAAGTCCGCCACATAATGTTCAAAACCTAACCATGATGGGGCAGATAACTGTCCATTGCTTATGCAGCACCACTCCCTCCCCATCCCTGCAAATAGGCTGTTGATTTCATTTCCAGGTATAAGGCAGAGTTCCCTTGATTTAAGGGAAAGAAAGGCCCTCTATAAGCCCGTGGAAATCCCATTCCTCTTCACTCAGTGATTGACCTAGAGGATGTTTCCCAGATCTGGCCAAGTAGATCAAAGAGAGAGTCTGAAGGAGCACGATGCCTAGAAATGTCTCCTCAGCTTGTGATCACAAATATAACCATCAAGGGTAGCAGAAGAGAAGAGTTAGAAGGAAAGAAAGTTCCTGGGTCCTCAAAGGTATCACTAAACATTTACAAGAGTCCTGCAACTGCCTGCCTCCAGACCCAGCACTCCGGAGAATTAACAGGAGCCAGTATTACTTTAGCCACGGTTAATTGGTACTCTGTGACTGAAAGCATTTCTGTTTAACGCACAAGGCCCTTCAGGATTCTTGCTGTCTGGTCAGCAAGAAACTTTGCAGTTTCTTCAACCTTCCCCAACCCTTCCCAGCAAAGGTTCCATCCTGTAGTGTTTTCGATTTTCTTTTACAAGGCTGACTTATTTCTTCTGTGTCCTCCAGGTGAGCAGCTCTTGATGGTTCAAGCTCTAGCTCAAAATGTTACCTCCTCAAGTAATGGTTACTTTATCTATCCACCAAAAGCCTCTGGTTGTTTTTCCTGAAATCACACCCTACCAAGAAAAATTAATTTCTCCTCTGTGTTGCATATTATTTGTATATAACACATTCTATTGCAATGATCCATCCATCTGTCTTGCACTTGCCTTTGAGCCCTCATATATGAGGATGTCTTACTCATCACTGTACTCAAAGATCCTAGAACAGTGGCTATTTTACATAATAAACACTCAGTTAATGCTTCTGGATTTTATAAAATACCCGTGGTCACAATAGGAGCAGATATTATTCATGGTTTTTTTGGATAGAACTGGTACAAACTTAGATAATCATTAAAAATATACTACTAATAAACCGAAAACTAATCACAATTCCCAACTGAATAGTGATGTCAACCTTCTTTGGGAGTGGCTTTTTTTATTTCTACAAAATGCTATTTGTTCCCCATGTTTTTTCATTTCTTTCTGACAAAATGCACGGATATCTTCTTCTCATATACCTATAGATATTTTTACTTTACTATCAAAAATATATTTTTAGAGTTCTGCTAAATTCACATAATGTTCCTTCTCTGAGAGTTGAACTGACGCTGTTGATTACCCATATGATACATGATATGGCTCCATCACCAAAGCTTTTAGTTACATTTTCAGCCTGAGGAAGCTGTTGCTCTACCTCTGCCTGAGTATTGTTCTAGAAACATCCCTTCCCCAATATAGAGATCATTCATCCTGTTCCAGCTTGTTTTGTTTTTGTTTTTTTGGCTGTGTTGGGTCGTCATTGCTGCACGCAGGCTTTCTCTCTAGTTGCAGTGCACAGGCTTCTCACTGAGGTGGCTTCTCTTGTTGCGGAGCATGGGTTCTAAGCACGTGGGCTTCTTTAGTTGTGGCTCGCGGGCTCTAGAGTGCAGGCTCAGTAGTTGTGGTGCACGGACTTAGCTGCTCTGCGGCATGTGGGTTCCTCCCGGACCAGGGCTCGAACCCTCGTCCCCTGCACTGGCAAGCGGATTCTTAACCACTACACCACCAGGGAAGCCCCACTGTTCCAGTTTTAACTTGTGCGTGACTGTCAGAGAGACCACAGGCTAAACTCATGCTAATTGTTTTCCAAGATGAATATCAGAGTTGAAAAAACATTAAAGAATTGGTCTTTTCTTCAGAGCCCTAACACTCTTAAGGCATAGAAATCTGAAAACTACAGGCAGTTGCTTGATTTTTTGCTGTTTATTTCAATTCACAGTTCTCTGAGTCCACGATATAGATCAATCAGTTCAAAGCACAAATATTCCGCCTTTTAAAAATTGATGTTGAATAATATTTATCTATTAACAATGTAAAATTGCATCACAGATTTTAATTTCAACTTGTGAATTTAAAGGTGTATTAGATTATAATTTTCCAGCTCTTTTGACCTACAGGGAAACTTAGTACCCTGCCCAATGACCAGTTATTGTCTTCAGCTTATTATTGATACATCAAATGTCTCATAATATTTACTCTCTCTACTGCCTTCATATCGTCTTCGCTACATTTTTATCCTCAATTTTACTTTCTATTCATTTTACCCAGTTGTCTAGAACTTTTTTGAAGCAAAGGAGGCATAAACTCTAAATTACTTCAACTTTATAAATGAAAACTGCTTTAGATGAGCCCCGAGGATTTTTTTTTTTAAAGAAATTTAGTTCAAGACAGTTGGAGTTGTAAGGGCTGCTGCATTGCACAGCTCCGAAAAGCACCATTCACTTCTCTGTCACCCATGTGAAGAATGTTCCCTGTAGCGTGCCACATACTGTTGTTACTTCCTGTTGTGTGCAGGGCTACTTACGCTGTCTCTATGAGTAGAGACAGAGGTATCTGTGGTTATGGTTTTCTAAGTGATAATTTCATAAAAGCAGTTTCTAGACACCGGAGGACTTACCGTCCAGGAGAACATTATCTTTCTTACCTGAGCTGTGGTTTCCTGCTAGCAAGGTGGGGCTCACAGAGCATCTTCCCAGTCTACTGGTGACCACAGGTGGCCCAGGTGTTCCATCCCATTCCTGAGCTTTGATAGGCTCTCTGGAGGAAGATGCCCCATGATGTCCTCTCTCTTTGTTGTCCAACTTTGGTATTGGTTCCGTGCTGTGGCTTCGAACCTTCAGCTCCTCTGTTGATTCTGTGTATTAACCAGAATTATATTCTGTTAAACAAGAGTCAAATCCTTCCCAGATTCCTTAAATATTAAAGAATGATTTTCTAAAATATTTTTAATATATTTTTGGAAACTTAGACTTGTGTTGAAGACTACATTTAAATAAAACAAGGACAGATCACATGGGTCTTTTTGCTGAGCTGTGCAGGTTATTAGCAGCAGAAAATAATGATCTCTTCAGAAGTAGAGAACCTTGATGAATATTCAGTATTCTTTAGTAAGTCTTCCCTTGTGCTAATCTTCAAGGAAACTTCATAAGGAGCACTTTACACTCCCTCTCTTTACTTTCTCATCTGCCCTTCATTTTGCTACCCACTGTGACATGAATTTAGCCCAGATACTCTACTAAAAGTACTGTTGCGTAAATCACATAGTGCCTTTTTGTTGGCAAATTAAGAAGACATTTTTAAGCCATTTGATTGTTCTTTGATTACTCTCTCATTGATATCTTCAATTTTCTTAGCTTCAGTGATGGGCCATCTTCCTGTGGTGTGCTCTCTAACACCATTTCTGTGTCATTCATACTTTTTCTTCCTCCAAGAGCCCCTTACATGTTTGTTGTCCCCTGGGTTCTAGCTTAGCCACTGTTCTCATTCTACATATATTCTTTCTGTGATTTCATCCTCCAGGATTCAACTAGCAATTGTCTGAAGGCTAGTGATTTGTAAATAGTTTATCAGAAGTCTGGACCATTCTCCTGAGCTGTAGACTCATTTATCCAACTGCCTACTGGATGAGTCCATCTGGATGCCCCTTAGATAATACAAATTTAACATTCACATACTGTACTGACACCATTTCTTACTAAACTAATGGTTCCTTCTGTCCTGCCAAACATCCAAGCTAGAAACTTATCTGCCTCTTTCTTTAACCGCTACTCTCCAAATCCATCAGTCTGCAAATTCTACAGATTTTATTTCTGAATATCTTGTTTTCCCTTCTGTTGCACCTTGTATCATGTCTACCTCAACTGTTCTGGCTCAAGCTCTAATCATCACCCTTGAATTATTGCAACCTGCCTCCTTGACTCTGTCCTTGACTCCCCAAAATACAAGCTCCGTATACCGCCAAAGTGATCTGTTTAAAATGAAAATCTGATCAAGTGTTTTTTTCAGGGACTAGATGTGATAGCCATCTGTAAGGCATGTACAGAAGTGTTTAAAAGCATATGTAATTTGGGATTAACAGATACACACTACTATATATAAAATAGATCACCAACAAGGACCTACTGTATAGCACAGGGAACTTTACTTAATATTTTGTAATAACCTTTAAGGGAAAATAATCTGAAAAAGAATATATATATATATATATATATATATATATATATATATATATAATCACTTTGCTATACACTTAAAACTAACACAACATTGTAAATCAACTATACTTCAATTTTAAAAAAATAGCCAATGGGAAAAAAATTTTTTTAATAAAATCACTTCCTAATTAAAAAAAAAAGCACATGTAGTAAATAAAAATGGTTTAGGAGTGATACCCGCTTGCTACATTTAGAACGATGTTATATCAGATAACTGATGTGATAGCCATTCTGTAATGCACATAGATAAGTGTTTAAAGACAAAAACCAAAAAATGCAAATCTGTTCTTAATGTAACCCTGACTAAAATCCTTCCAGAATCCCACTGTTACCCATAGAAGTATGTATAAGCTCCTTACAACCCACAAGATTCTCTACCATCTCACTCTTCCCTGCCTTTAACTTTTTGACTTCCTACCTGAACGTTGTATTCAAGAAATATCAAAAAACTGGCTGTAGCTTCCTCTTCTCCACTCCACTTCCAACAAAAACTTCCAACAAAAACAACACTGGTTTCTATAGCCACCATCTCCTATCTCACCTGCTTTGAATACCCTTACATCCTGTCCTTTAATTGGGGAACTCTTTCCTCAGTCAAGGTTACTCAATTTAAGCATCCTTGAAGCCTCCCCATCCCATATATCCAGCCCGTGTTGGGATAAAATCATCTCTGCACTGACATTGTCTTGTATCATTTTTCTGTGTACCTGTTCTTCTTAAAAGACCCGGAGTTCTTTAAAGGCAGGGTCTGAGTTTTGATTTTTGCTTTTTTCTCCACTTGGTGCCTCTAGCTCTTAGCATATTGCTCAGTAGGTATTTAACCAATTCATTTATGGAGTAGTTTTCCCAACTCCTCTGGCATCTTTCTGATGTGTGTAGAAAATACAACATTCTTAATGGAACAAGACGATCAAGCCAGTGTTACAAATGTATTGAAGAGGCACAGAGCTAATAGTATTTTCAAAAATCTGGTTCCCTAAAAATCACAAGTTGTAAAATTCACCAGGTTGAAAGTTTAATTCAAATAAAGATCTTTGAGAAAGACCATAGAGAAAAATTACAGAAATGGTTCAGAGAATCTGTAATTTGTTTTCTTTGCATGTAAGTTCAAACACTCATCATCTTCAAGCAGTGTGATAAGACAGATGTCACACTTTGGTTCCCTATCATCTGAATCTGTGGGGCAGAGATAGAATAGTTTGTAATACAGTAAGCAGCTGGGTGAGGGATCTGAGAGGCCCAGCTGGGAGCCTTGGCCATTGTGGCCATATGGCTGGTGGCCCATGACATTGAGCCCTTGGTTTCTCCACTTGGAGCTTCATTTTGCTTAACTACAAAATGGAGATAACACCAGCCCTGCCTAACTTTCCCAATTTAATTTGAAGGATCTAATAATATTCTACATTTTAAAATATTTTAAAAACAAAACAGGGCCACACATGCAAAAAGTAGCATTCATTTAAAAAAAATTGTAGCAATGTGTCATTTATGAATTTATTTATTCTTTCTACAGTTGTTTTGGATAATCACTGAGAGACTGAAGATACAGATAGAAAATTGCCAGACCACATAGAAAAATAGAATTCTAGCTGATTATCTACAATAACCAGCCCAGAAAGCCAACCTACAATCTATAATTCAGACTTGTAGAAATTCAGACCACTATCTCTAGCAAACAATAACCTGTATAACAATTGGCCCAAAGCAGCCAGGATTTGATTAAAAACTGACAGCTTCCCCAGTTTTTGGCCCTGCTTTTAGCATAGGACCCACCAGAGAAAGTCAAATACGTTCCCCTAACCAACGACATAGGATGTCCTGCTTCTAGTTAGGCTGCCTATAGCTTCCCTATGCCAACAGCCTCCACTGGGGGTGTAACTGAAGCCTTCCCTTTTTCCCACTATAAAGCTTTCCCACTCTTCTCCCTGCCTTGAGTCTCTGCCAAATGTGGTGGCTGACTGCGTTGCTTCAGGAAGGCCTGATGAAATAGCCCTGTATATTCTCACTTGTTTGCTCTTCGTTTATTTCCACATTGCTATGGTTCCTTCCAGATCCCAGGTGCTATGCAGTTGTGTAAACACATGTCAAAAATATCATTTTATGAGACAGAACTTAAACCAGGAGGGTAGTCCCATAAGAACAATCTCAGAAAGATCCCTGGACGTGTATATAAGCTTAAGTCCCAGTTATACTGAAATCAAATATAAGTAAAAATATTTTAAACTAACACATTCCTGAAAATAATTATAGCAAGACAATTTAACCGACACTAACTTTTCTGTGCCCTGAGTCAAATGGAATAAAACCAGTATCAGAAAAGAACATCCTAGACTATTTCCAAGCTGTTTATTCAGTTTCAAAGAAAATGTAACTCTGGCTTCCAAATGTCACAGCGTCAGAACCTAATGACCCATCTGTTTCACCTCACGTTCTCTTCCAGATTTTAAACTAACCATTGGGATGTTTGCCTTATCGACCTCTATCACACACACACACACACACACACACACACACACACACACACACACACACACACACACACAGAGTCTTCTACTTAACCAAACTAAAAAAATGCTCTAAGTTAACACTGGGTTCAATGCTGTTCCTGCAGGTTCAGACACTATTTTAAATATGAAAGGCTGAGGATGTCAAAGTCTCCCCACCAACCTCAGTTTCTTTGTTCTCATTCAACTTACTCGTATACACATACCAGGGAGGTGTCATTTAGGTCTCAACTCTCAACTAAATAAAAGTCCAATACAGCTTTGGGAACAAAAAAGAGTCTTTTTTTTTTTTTTTTTCTTCTTCTTTCTTTGTTTTCAAGTCCCAGAGGTTAGCCTTCAGTGAGTTTTGGCAGGTATATTTAGAGAAACCTGAACAAAAGGTTTGCAGAAATCATGCTACTCAGACTAGTGCCAGTGTACCTTCACATCCTAAATAGAAGGCAGAGCTGAAAGATCTGTAAGAAAATCATAAATGTATTACTGAGCATTTTATTGGGGAATCAACCAGGTATCTCATGGATAATCAAGAAGAGCTTCCTACAATATGCATTTTCTAATTAAAGTAAAAACGAAAAACTTTAAAGTAGCTGTTGAAAAGAGACCAGTGGAAAGTGGACAATTAGACTAAGAAATTCATACAATAAGACATATTGAAAGCTCAGAGAAATCTATTCAGAGGAATAAGGATGTGTTTATCCATATCTCTATATCTCAATGTTTTCTTAAAGCCTGTTGAAAACAAAAATTGATTTTAGTAACAAACTTTCCTGAACAAGATTAATCTTAGGTACCACGTTACATTTTTCTTTTTAAACATTTTTATTGGAGTATAAATGCTTTGCAATGTTGTGTTAGTTTCTGCTGTATAACAAAGTGAATCTGCACTACTTACAATAGCCAGGACACGGAAGCGACCATGGTACATTTTTACGTGGAAACTAAGTTCTTTCAATGTTCACAGTTCAGCCCCAGTATGTAGCACTGGGCTGAATACGAAGAAGTTGCTCATCCCCTACCATGGAGTGTTGACTATTGATCTAAAATCTGATTCTCACATTGAAATCTGATCTTGCTATGAAAAAAAC
>NW_026711856.1:0-31695 GCF_026419965.1 Kogia breviceps
TGGGTCCCAACTCTCCAGGTTCAACGCAATCTTCCGACAGCGAAAGCACTCATTGGAAACCCAGCGGATGCTACACCGTGGGATCGGGAAAGCTTTCTGAAACTCACCTCAGTTTTCATCTCCTGGTGCTCGTGTTCTCCATTCAGGCCCCCTTACTAACAATCTCCCCACTTGGAGACTCGGCGCCTTTCCATGCCTCTTTCGTACCGTCTGCAATTTGTCCGCAGGATGAACTGCAAGAGGGGGAACCAATGAGAGACTCGCTGGAGGTGTTTGGTCGGGCACATGTCACTCTCATTTCCCATCACGAAGAAGAATTCACCAGCGGTTCAGCCTGCCACCCCGGATCGACAATAGGGCGTGAAGCCATCCAGCCGTGTTGCGTCCCACTCACAAAAAAGCGACTTGGGAAATGGAGCTCAGGGGCACTGCACTTCCCAAACCTGCAGAGTTCTAAACGATAACTATCGCCCCAAAATATATTGAGGTCAGGCTACGAAGAGGCGCTGAACGCAAGGCAGAACTGCAGGAAACGGATGTCAACGGCTACATCGGAATGGCCCCGATAGCACATGAAAAGCGCCAGAACGTGGACAATGATGCGGTTGGCCAAAAAGGGCGTATGCGTTTTTTCCTGAATATATTCAGGAAAAAACGCATACGCCCTTTTTGGCCAACCAAGCAACCTGGGAGAGCAAATCAGCACTACAAAGAAATCTCTCGCCCCCCCCCGGGGCAAAAGGGCCAGGCGAAAAAAGTCTAAAAACCAGAAAGGCAGGACAGGCCACGGAGTCAAGGGAGCCTTGTTAAGCTGATGGGCGGGATGTCAATGGCCAACAGCCAATCTTCACAAGTGTATCCTCTTTCCCAAACCATGTAAAACACAGAACCACAGAGCATAGGGCACTTCCACACATGGGCGTTGACCTTGGGAAAATGAAAAAAATCAACCAGACACAGGGACCCCAAAGTTGAGGGCTGCTGTCTTGACAAGAACCTCCACTCCGGTACACGTTTCATATCCCAGGAAAGAGCCAAGTGGACAAAGACGAGTGGACAAGTGGACAAAGACAAGTGGACAAGTGGACAAGTGGTGCTACGTAGGTCCAATGGAGTGTCACTCAGCCATGAAATCCACGTCATGAGGCTGGTAGCAGCATCCTGAGTGGATTTAGGTACGATCATCCTCAGTGAAATAAGTCCCACAAAAAAAGAAACTTATGATATCACTTATCGAGGGAATGTAAAAATCGCTCCCCATGCACGGAATCCCCAAACAGAACAGAGTCACGCTTTTAGAAAACACACTTATGCCTGCTTCAGGGGAAAGGTGAGGTGGGGTGACGCATAAAACTCGAGTTTGAAATGAGCACAGATACCCTTCCGAAAACCGAATATGGAATGGACACGACCTACTCCTTGCTCAATCAACTGGACTCACCAGACCCTGTTCGTCGCAGAAGTATCTATCCGACTAGTAAGCATCTTAAAAGCTAAGTCTTGATATCTCTGTGTAAGTGCATCAAGTGTGTGTAAAGCGGCCTAAAACCAGCAGGGAAAATCAGCTCAGACCCATTCTGAGGATACATTTCCAACATAAAGAAGAAACAAGCAGGGCAAAACAGAGAGAACTTCTTCCAAAATGCGTTCAGGGACTGGCATGCAACCAGGATTGACCACATCTACAGCCCCAGCGGCAGAAGACATAAGGCTGGACACTCTTGGGGCTGAGACGATTGGTGAGGTTGGGAAAGCAAATGCAGACCCTTGAAAGGAATCCTGCGTGCTCCCCATTCCATGGGTCCCAACTCTCCAGGTTCAACGCAATCTTCCGACAGCGAAAGCACTCATTGGAAACCCAGCGGATGCTACACACCGTGGGATCGGGAAAGCTTTCTGAAACTCACCTCAGTTTTCATCTCCTGGTGCTCGTGTTCTCCATTCAGGCCCCCTTACTAACAATCTCCCCACTTGGAGACTCGGCGCCTTTCCATGCCTCTTTCGTACCGTCTGCAATTTGTCCGCAGGATGAACTGCAAGAGGGGGAACCAATGAGAGACTCGCTGGAGGTGTTTGGTCGGGCACATGTCACTCTCATTTCCCATCACGAAGAAGAATTCACCAGCGGTTCAGCCTGCCACCCCGGATCGACAATAGGGCGTGAAGCCATCCAGCCGTGTTGCGTCCCACTCACAAAAAAGCGACTTGGGAAATGGAGCTCAGGGGCACTGCACTTCCCAAACCTGCAGAGTTCTAAACGATAACTATCGCCCCAAAATATATTGAGGTCAGGCTACGAAGAGGCGCTGAACGCAAGGCAGAACTGCAGGAAACGGATGTCAACGGCTACATCGGAATGGCCCCGATAGCACATGAAAAGCGCCAGAACGTGGACAATGATGCGGTTGGCCAAAAAGGGCGAATGCGTTTTTTCCTGAATATATGCAGGAAAAAACGCATACGCCCTTTTTGGCCAACCAAGCAACCTGGGAGAGCAAATCAGCACTACAAAGAAATCTCTCGCCCCCCCCGGGGCAAAAGGGCCAGGCGAAAAAAGTCTAAAAACCAGAAAGGCAGGACAGGCCACGGAGTCAAGGGAGCCTTGTTAAGCTGATGGGCGGGATGTCAATGGCCAACAGCCAATCTTCACAAGTGTATCCTCTTTCCCAAACCATGTAAAACACAGAACCACAGAGCATAGGGCACTTCCACACATGGGCGTTGACCTTGGGAAAATCAAAAAATCAACCAGACACAGGGACCCCAAAGTTGAGGGCTGCTGTCTTGACAAGAACCTCCACTCCGGTACACGTTTCATATCCCAGGAAAGAGCCAAGTGGACAAAGACGAGTGGACAAGTGGACAAAGTCAAGTGGACAAGTGGACAAGTGGTGCTACGTAGGTCCAATGGAGTGTCACTCAGCCATGAAATCCACGTCATGAGGCTGGTAGCAGCATCCTGAGTGGATTTAGGTACGATCATCGTCAGTGAAATAAGTCCCACAAAAAAAGAAACTTATGATATCACTTATCGAGGGAATGTAAAAATCGCTCCCCATGCACTGAATCCCCAAACAGAACAGAGTCACGCTTTTAGAAAACACACTTATGCCTGCTTCAGGGGAAAGGTGAGGTGGGGTGACGCATAAAACTCGAGTTTGAAATGAGCACAGATACCCTTCCGAAAACCGAATATGGAATGGACACGACCTACTCCTTGCTCAATCAACTGGACTCACCAGACCCTGTTCGTCGCACAAGTATCTATCCGACTAGTAAGCATCTTAAAAGCTAAGTCTTGATATCTCTGTGTAAGTGCATCAAGTGTGTGTAAAGCGGCCTAAAACCAGCAGGGAAAATCAGCTCAGACC
This sequence comes from Kogia breviceps, assembly GCF_026419965.1. Classification (NCBI taxonomy): domain Eukaryota; kingdom Metazoa; phylum Chordata; class Mammalia; order Artiodactyla; family Physeteridae; genus Kogia; species Kogia breviceps. The sequence goes on from NW_026711856.1 coordinate 3,372, forward strand.
CATTCTGAGGATACATTTCCAACATAAAGAAGAAACAAGCAGGGCAAAACAGAGAGAACTTCTTCCAAAATGCGTTCAGGGACTGGCATGCAACCAGGATTGACCACATCTACAGCCCCAGCGGCAGAAGACATAAGGCTGGACACTCTTGGGGCTGAGACGATTGGTGAGGTTGGGAAAGCAAATGCAGACCCTTGAAAGGAATCCTGCGTGCTCCCCATTCCATGGGTCCCAACTCTCCAGGTTCAACGCAATCTTCCGACAGCGAAAGCACTCATTGGAAACCCAGCGGATGCTACACCGTGGGATCGGGAAAGCTTTCTGAAACTCACCTCAGTTTTCATCTCCTGGTGCTCGTGTTCTCCATTCAGGCCCCCTTACTAACAATCTCCCCACTTGGAGACTCGGCGCCTTTCCATGCCTCTTTCGTACCGTCTGCAATTTGTCCGCAGGATGAACTGCAAGAGGGGGAACCAATGAGAGACTCGCTGGAGGTGTTTGGTCGGGCACATGTCACTCTCATTTCCCATCACGAAGAAGAATTCACCAGCGGTTCAGCCTGCCACCCCGGATCGACAATAGGGCGTGAAGCCATCCAGCCGTGTTGCGTCCCACTCACAAAAAAGCGACTTGGGAAATGGAGCTCAGGGGCACTGCACTTCCCAAACCTGCAGAGTTCTAAACGATAACTATCGCCCCAAAATATATTGAGGTCAGGCTACGAAGAGGCGCTGAACGCAAGGCAGAACTGCAGGAAACGGATGTCAACGGCTACATCGGAATGGCCCCGATAGCACATGAAAAGCGCCAGAACGTGGACAATGATGCGGTTGGCCAAAAAGGGCGTATGCGTTTTTTCCTGAATATATTCAGGAAAAAACGCATACGCCCTTTTTGGCCAACCAAGCAACCTGGGAGAGCAAATCAGCACTACAAAGAAATCTCTCGCCCCCCCCCCGGGGCAAAAGGGCCAGGCGAAAAAAGTCTAAAAACCAGAAAGGCAGGACAGGCCACGGAGTCAAGGGAGCCTTGTTAAGCTGATGGGCGGGATGTCAATGGCCAACAGCCAATCTTCACAAGTGTATCCTCTTTCCCAAACCATGTAAAACACAGAACCACAGAGCATAGGGCACTTCCACACATGGGCGTTGACCTTGGGAAAATGAAAAAATCAACCAGACACAGGGACCCCAAAGTTGAGGGCTGCTGTCTTGACAAGAACCTCCACTCCGGTACACGTTTCATATCCCAGGAAAGAGCCAAGTGGACAAAGACGAGTGGACAAGTGGACAAAGACAAGTGGACAAGTGGACAAGTGGTGCTACGTAGGTCCAATGGAGTGTCACTCAGCCATGAAATCCACGTCATGAGGCTGGTAGCAGCATCCTGAGTGGATTTAGGTACGATCATCCTCAGTGAAATAAGTCCCACAAAAAAAGAAACTTATGATATCACTTATCGAGGGAATGTAAAAATCGCTCCCCATGCACGGAATCCCCAAACAGAACAGAGTCACGCTTTTAGAAAACACACTTATGCCTGCTTCAGGGGAAAGGTGAGGTGGGGTGACGCATAAAACTCGAGTTTGAAATGAGCACAGATACCCTTCCGAAAACCGAATATGGAATGGACACGACCTACTCCTTGCTCAATCAACTGGACTCACCAGACCCTGTTCGTCGCAGAAGTATCTATCCGACTAGTAAGCATCTTAAAAGCTAAGTCTTGATATCTCTGTGTAAGTGCATCAAGTGTGTGTAAAGCGGCCTAAAACCAGCAGGGAAAATCAGCTCAGACCCATTCTGAGGATACATTTCCAACATAAAGAAGAAACAAGCAGGGCAAAACAGAGAGAACTTCTTCCAAAATGCGTTCAGGGACTGGCATGCAACCAGGATTGACCACATCTACAGCCCCAGCGGCAGAAGACATAAGGCTGGACACTCTTGGGGCTGAGACGATTGGTGAGGTTGGGAAAGCAAATGCAGACCCTTGAAAGGAATCCTGCGTGCTCCCCATTCCATGGGTCCCAACTCTCCAGGTTCAACGCAATCTTCCGACAGCGAAAGCACTCATTGGAAACCCAGCGGATGCTACACCGTGGGATCGGGAAAGCTTTCTGAAACTCACCTCAGTTTTCATCTCCTGGTGCTCGTGTTCTCCATTCAGGCCCCCTTACTAACAATCTCCCCACTTGGAGACTCGGCGCCTTTCCATGCCTCTTTCGTACCGTCTGCAATTTGTCCGCAGGATGAACTGCAAGAGGGGGAACCAATGAGAGACTCGCTGGAGGTGTTTGGTCGGGCACATGTCACTCTCATTTCCCATCACGAAGAAGAATTCACCAGCGGTTCAGCCTGCCACCCCGGATCGACAATAGGGCGTGAAGCCATCCAGCCGTGTTGCGTCCCACTCACAAAAAAGCGACTTGGGAAATGGAGCTCAGGGGCACTGCACTTCCCAAACCTGCAGAGTTCTAAACGATAACTATCGCCCCAAAATATATTGAGGTCAGGCTACGAAGAGGCGCTGAACGCAAGGCAGAACTGCAGGAAACGGATGTCAACGGCTACATCGGAATGGCCCCGATAGCACATGAAAAGCGCCAGAACGTGGACAATGATGCGGTTGGCCAAAAAGGGCGAATGCGTTTTTTCCTGAATATATGCAGGAAAAAACGCATACGCCCTTTTTGGCCAACCAAGCAACCTGGGAGAGCAAATCAGCACTACAAAGAAATCTCTCGCCCCCCCCGGGGCAAAAGGGCCAGGCGAAAAAAGTCTAAAAACCAGAAAGGCAGGACAGGCCACGGAGTCAAGGGAGCCTTGTTAAGCTGATGGGCGGGATGTCAATGGCCAACAGCCAATCTTCACAAGTGTATCCTCTTTCCCAAACCATGTAAAACACAGAACCACAGAGCATAGGGCACTTCCACACATGGGCGTTGACCTTGGGAAAATCAAAAAATCAACCAGACACAGGGACCCCAAAGTTGAGGGCTGCTGTCTTGACAAGAACCTCCACTCCGGTACACGTTTCATATCCCAGGAAAGAGCCAAGTGGACAAAGACGAGTGGACAAGTGGACAAAGTCAAGTGGACAAGTGGACAAGTGGTGCTACGTAGGTCCAATGGAGTGTCACTCAGCCATGAAATCCACGTCATGAGGCTGGTAGCAGCATCCTGAGTGGATTTAGGTACGATCATCGTCAGTGAAATAAGTCCCACAAAAAAAGAAACTTATGATATCACTTATCGAGGGAATGTAAAAATCGCTCCCCATGCACTGAATCCCCAAACAGAACAGAGTCACGCTTTTAGAAAACACACTTATGCCTGCTTCAGGGGAAAGGTGAGGTGGGGTGACGCATAAAACTCGAGTTTGAAATGAGCACAGATACCCTTCCGAAAACCGAATATGGAATGGACACGACCTACTCCTTGCTCAATCAACTGGACTCACCAGACCCTGTTCGTCGCACAAGTATCTATCCGACTAGTAAGCATCTTAAAAGCTAAGTCTTGATATCTCTGTGTAAGTGCATCAAGTGTGTGTAAAGCGGCCTAAAACCAGCAGGGAAAATCAGCTCAGACCCATTCTGAGGATACATTTCCAACATAAAGAAGAAACAAGCAGGGCAAAACAGAGAGAACTTCTTCCAAAATGCGTTCAGGGACTGGCATGCAACCAGGATTGACCACATCTACAGCCCCAGCGGCAGAAGACATAAGGCTGGACACTCTTGGGGCTGAGACGATTGGTGAGGTTGGGAAAGCAAATGCAGACCCTTGAAAGGAATCCTGCGTGCTCCCCATTCCATGGGTCCCAACTCTCCAGGTTCAACGCAATCTTCCGACAGCGAAAGCACTCATTGGAAACCCAGCGGATGCTACACCGTGGGATCGGGAAAGCTTTCTGAAACTCACCTCAGCTTTCATCTCCTGGTGCTCGTGTTCTCCATTCAGGCCCCCTTACTAACAATCTCCCCACTTGGAGACTCGGCGCCTTTCCATGCCTCTTTCGTACCGTCTGCAATTTGTCCGCAGGATGAACTGCAAGAGGGGGAACCAATGAGAGACTCGCTGGAGGTGTTTGGTCGGGCACATGTCACTCTCATTTCCCATCACGAAGAAGAATTCACCAGCGGTTCAGCCTGCCACCCCGGATCGACAATAGGGCGTGAAGCCATCCAGCCGTGTTGCGTCCCACTCACAAAAAAGCGACTTGGGAAATGGAGCTCAGGGGCACTGCACTTCCCAAACCTGCAGAGTTCTAAACGATAACTATCGCCCCAAAATATATTGAGGTCAGGCTACGAAGAGGCGCTGAACGCAAGGCAGAACTGCAGGAAACGGATGTCAACGGGTACATCGGAATGGCCCCGATAGCACATGAAAAGCGCCAGAACGTGGACAATGATGCGGTTGGCCAAAAAGGGCGTATGCGTTTTTTCCTGAATATATTCAGGAAAAAACGCATACGCCCTTTTTGGCCAACCAAGCAACCTGGGAGAGCAAATCAGCACTACAAAGAAATCTCTCGCCCCCCCCCGGGGCAAAAGGGCCAGGCGAAAAAAGTCTAAAAACCAGAAAGGCAGGACAGGCCACGGAGTCAAGGGAGCCTTGTTAAGCTGATGGGCGGGATGTCAATGGCCAACAGCCAATCTTCACAAGTGTATCCTCTTTCCCAAACCATGTAAAACACAGAACCACAGAGCATAGGGCACTTCCACACATGGGCGTTGACCTTGGGAAAATCAAAAAATCAACCAGACACAGGGACCCCAAAGTTGAGGGCTGCTGTCTTGACAAGAACCTCCACTCCGGTACACGTTTCATATCCCAGGAAAGAGCCAAGTGGACAAAGACGAGTGGACAAGTGGACAAAGACAAGTGGACAAGTGGACAAGTGGTGCTACGTAGGTCCAATGGAGTGTCACTCAGCCATGAAATCCACGTCATGAGGCTGGTAGCAGCATCCTGAGTGGATTTAGGTACGATCATCCTCAGTGAAATAAGTCCCACAAAAAAAGAAACTTATGATATCACTTATCGAGGGAATGTAAAAATCGCTCCCCATGCACTGAATCCCCAAACAGAACAGAGTCACGCTTTTAGAAAACACACTTATGCCTGCTTCAGGGGAAAGGTGAGGTGGGGTGACGCATAAAACTCGAGTTTGAAATGAGCACAGATACCCTTCCGAAAACCGAATATGGAATGGACACGACCTACTCCTTGCTCAATCAACTGGACTCACCAGACCCTGTTCGTCGCAGAAGTATCTATCCGACTAGTAAGCATCTTAAAAGCTAAGTCTTGATATCTCTGTGTAAGTGCATCAAGTGTGTGTAAAGCGGCCTAAAACCAGCAGGGAAAATCAGCTCAGACCCATTCTGAGGATACATTTCCAACATAAAGAAGAAACAAGCAGGGCAAAACAGAGAGAACTTCTTCCAAAATGCGTTCAGGGACTGGCATGCAACCAGGATTGACCACATCTACAGCCCCAGCGGCAGAAGACATAAGGCTGGACACTCTTGGGGCTGAGACGATTGGTGAGGTTGGGAAAGCAAATGCAGACCCTTGAAAGGAATCCTGCGTGCTCCCCATTCCATGGGTCCCAACTCTCCAGGTTCAACGCAATCTTCCGACAGCGAAAGCACTCATTGGAAACCCAGCGGATGCTACACCGTGGGATCGGGAAAGCTTTCTGAAACTCACCTCAGTTTTCATCTCCTGGTGCTCGTGTTCTCCATTCAGGCCCCCTTACTAACAATCTCCCCACTTGGAGACTCGGCGCCTTTCCATGCCTCTTTCGTACCGTCTGCAATTTGTCCGCAGGATGAACTGCAAGAGGGGGAACCAATGAGAGACTCGCTGGAGGTGTTTGGTCGGGCACATGTCACTCTCATTTCCCATCACGAAGAAGAATTCACCAGCGGTTCAGCCTGCCACCCCGGATCGACAATAGGGCGTGAAGCCATCCAGCCGTGTTGCGTCCCACTCACAAAAAAGCGACTTGGGAAATGGAGCTCAGGGGCACTGCACTTCCCAAACCTGCAGAGTTCTAAACGATAACTATCGCCCCAAAATATATTGAGGTCAGGCTACGAAGAGGCGCTGAACGCAAGGCAGAACTGCAGGAAACGGATGTCAACGGCTACATCGGAATGGCCCCGATAGCACATGAAAAGCGCCAGAACGTGGACAATGATGCGGTTGGCCAAAAAGGGCGAATGCGTTTTTTCCTGAATATATGCAGGAAAAAACGCATACGCCCTTTTTGGCCAACCAAGCAACCTGGGAGAGCAAATCAGCACTACAAAGAAATCTCTCGCCCCCCCCGGGGCAAAAGGGCCAGGCGAAAAAAGTCTAAAAACCAGAAAGGCAGGACAGGCCACGGAGTCAAGGGAGCCTTGTTAAGCTGATGGGCGGGATGTCAATGGCCAACAGCCAATCTTCACAAGTGTATCCTCTTTCCCAAACCATGTAAAACACAGAACCACAGAGCATAGGGCACTTCCACACATGGGCGTTGACCTTGGGAAAATCAAAAAATCAACCAGACACAGGGACCCCAAAGTTGAGGGCTGCTGTCTTGACAAGAACCTCCACTCCGGTACACGTTTCATATCCCAGGAAAGAGCCAAGTGGACAAAGACGAGTGGACAAGTGGACAAAGTCAAGTGGACAAGTGGACAAGTGGTGCTACGTAGGTCCAATGGAGTGTCACTCAGCCATGAAATCCACGTCATGAGGCTGGTAGCAGCATCCTGAGTGGATTTAGGTACGATCATCGTCAGTGAAATAAGTCCCACAAAAAAAGAAACTTATGATATCACTTATCGAGGGAATGTAAAAATCGCTCCCCATGCACTGAATCCCCAAACAGAACAGAGTCACGCTTTTAGAAAACACACTTATGCCTGCTTCAGGGGAAAGGTGAGGTGGGGTGACGCATAAAACTCGAGTTTGAAATGAGCACAGATACCCTTCCGAAAACCGAATATGGAATGGACACGACCTACTCCTTGCTCAATCAACTGGACTCACCAGACCCTGTTCGTCGCACAAGTATCTATCCGACTAGTAAGCATCTTAAAAGCTAAGTCTTGATATCTCTGTGTAAGTGCATCAAGTGTGTGTAAAGCGGCCTAAAACCAGCAGGGAAAATCAGCTCAGACCCATTCTGAGGATACATTTCCAACATAAAGAAGAAACAAGCAGGGCAAAACAGAGAGAACTTCTTCCAAAATGCGTTCAGGGACTGGCATGCAACCAGGATTGACCACATCTACAGCCCCAGCGGCAGAAGACATAAGGCTGGACACTCTTGGGGCTGAGACGATTGGTGAGGTTGGGAAAGCAAATGCAGACCCTTGAAAGGAATCCTGCGTGCTCCCCATTCCATGGGTCCCAACTCTCCAGGTTCAACGCAATCTTCCGACAGCGAAAGCACTCATTGGAAACCCAGCGGATGCTACACCGTGGGATCGGGAAAGCTTTCTGAAACTCACCTCAGCTTTCATCTCCTGGTGCTCGTGTTCTCCATTCAGGCCCCCTTACTAACAATCTCCCCACTTGGAGACTCGGCGCCTTTCCATGCCTCTTTCGTACCGTCTGCAATTTGTCCGCAGGATGAACTGCAAGAGGGGGAACCAATGAGAGACTCGCTGGAGGTGTTTGGTCGGGCACATGTCACTCTCATTTCCCATCACGAAGAAGAATTCACCAGCGGTTCAGCCTGCCACCCCGGATCGACAATAGGGCGTGAAGCCATCCAGCCGTGTTGCGTCCCACTCACAAAAAAGCGACTTGGGAAATGGAGCTCAGGGGCACTGCACTTCCCAAACCTGCAGAGTTCTAAACGATAACTATCGCCCCAAAATATATTGAGGTCAGGCTACGAAGAGGCGCTGAACGCAAGGCAGAACTGCAGGAAACGGATGTCAACGGCTACATCGGAATGGCCCCGATAGCACATGAAAAGCGCCAGAACGTGGACAATGATGCGGTTGGCCAAAAAGGGCGTATGCGTTTTTTCCTGAATATATTCAGGAAAAAACGCATACGCCCTTTTTGGCCAACCAAGCAACCTGGGAGAGCAAATCAGCACTACAAAGAAATCTCTCGCCCCCCCCCCGGGGCAAAAGGGCCAGGCGAAAAAAGTCTAAAAACCAGAAAGGCAGGACAGGCCACGGAGTCAAGGGAGCCTTGTTAAGCTGATGGGCGGGATGTCAATGGCCAACAGCCAATCTTCACAAGTGTATCCTCTTTCCCAAACCATGTAAAACACAGAACCACAGAGCATAGGGCACTTCCACACATGGGCGTTGACCTTGGGAAAATGAAAAAATCAACCAGACACAGGGACCCCAAAGTTGAGGGCTGCTGTCTTGACAAGAACCTCCACTCCGGTACACGTTTCATATCCCAGGAAAGAGCCAAGTGGACAAAGACGAGTGGACAAGTGGACAAAGACAAGTGGACAAGTGGACAAGTGGTGCTACGTAGGTCCAATGGAGTGTCACTCAGCCATGAAATCCACGTCATGAGGCTGGTAGCAGCATCCTGAGTGGATTTAGGTACGATCATCCTCAGTGAAATAAGTCCCACAAAAAAAGAAACTTATGATATCACTTATCGAGGGAATGTAAAAATCGCTCCCCATGCACGGAATCCCCAAACAGAACAGAGTCACGCTTTTAGAAAACACACTTATGCCTGCTTCAGGGGAAAGGTGAGGTGGGGTGACGCATAAAACTCGAGTTTGAAATGAGCACAGATACCCTTCCGAAAACCGAATATGGAATGGACACGACCTACTCCTTGCTCAATCAACTGGACTCACCAGACCCTGTTCGTCGCACAAGTATCTATCCGACTAGTAAGCATCTTAAAAGCTAAGTCTTGATATCTCTGTGTAAGTGCATCAAGTGTGTGTAAAGCGGCCTAAAACCAGCAGGGAAAATCAGCTCAGACCCATTCTGAGGATACATTTCCAACATAAAGAAGAAACAAGCAGGGCAAAACAGAGAGAACTTCTTCCAAAATGCGTTCAGGGACTGGCATGCAACCAGGATTGACCACATCTACAGCCCCAGCGGCAGAAGACATAAGGCTGGACACTCTTGGGGCTGAGACGATTGGTGAGGTTGGGAAAGCAAATGCAGACCCTTGAAAGGAATCCTGCGTGCTCCCCATTCCATGGGTCCCAACTCTCCAGGTTCAACGCAATCTTCCGACAGCGAAAGCACTCATTGGAAACCCAGCGGATGCTACACCGTGGGATCGGGAAAGCTTTCTGAAACTCACCTCAGTTTTCATCTCCTGGTGCTCGTGTTCTCCATTCAGGCCCCCTTACTAACAATCTCCCCACTTGGAGACTCGGCGCCTTTCCATGCCTCTTTCGTACCGTCTGCAATTTGTCCGCAGGATGAACTGCAAGAGGGGGAACCAATGAGAGACTCGCTGGAGGTGTTTGGTCGGGCACATGTCACTCTCATTTCCCATCACGAAGAAGAATTCACCAGCGGTTCAGCCTGCCACCCCGGATCGACAATAGGGCGTGAAGCCATCCAGCCGTGTTGCGTCCCACTCACAAAAAAGCGACTTGGGAAATGGAGCTCAGGGGCACTGCACTTCCCAAACCTGCAGAGTTCTAAACGATAACTATCGCCCCAAAATATATTGAGGTCAGGCTACGAAGAGGCGCTGAACGCAAGGCAGAACTGCAGGAAACGGATGTCAACGGCTACATCGGAATGGCCCCGATAGCACATGAAAAGCGCCAGAACGTGGACAATGATGCGGTTGGCCAAAAAGGGCGAATGCGTTTTTTCCTGAATATATGCAGGAAAAAACGCATACGCCCTTTTTGGCCAACCAAGCAACCTGGGAGAGCAAATCAGCACTACAAAGAAATCTCTCGCCCCCCCCGGGGCAAAAGGGCCAGGCGAAAAAAGTCTAAAAACCAGAAAGGCAGGACAGGCCACGGAGTCAAGGGAGCCTTGTTAAGCTGATGGGCGGGATGTCAATGGCCAACAGCCAATCTTCACAAGTGTATCCTCTTTCCCAAACCATGTAAAACACAGAACCACAGAGCATAGGGCACTTCCACACATGGGCGTTGACCTTGGGAAAATCAAAAAATCAACCAGACACAGGGACCCCAAAGTTGAGGGCTGCTGTCTTGACAAGAACCTCCACTCCGGTACACGTTTCATATCCCAGGAAAGAGCCAAGTGGACAAAGACGAGTGGACAAGTGGACAAAGTCAAGTGGACAAGTGGACAAGTGGTGCTACGTAGGTCCAATGGAGTGTCACTCAGCCATGAAATCCACGTCATGAGGCTGGTAGCAGCATCCTGAGTGGATTTAGGTACGATCATCGTCAGTGAAATAAGTCCCACAAAAAAAGAAACTTATGATATCACTTATCGAGGGAATGTAAAAATCGCTCCCCATGCACTGAATCCCCAAACAGAACAGAGTCACGCTTTTAGAAAACACACTTATGCCTGCTTCAGGGGAAAGGTGAGGTGGGGTGACGCATAAAACTCGAGTTTGAAATGAGCACAGATACCCTTCCGAAAACCGAATATGGAATGGACACGACCTACTCCTTGCTCAATCAACTGGACTCACCAGACCCTGTTCGTCGCACAAGTATCTATCCGACTAGTAAGCATCTTAAAAGCTAAGTCTTGATATCTCTGTGTAAGTGCATCAAGTGTGTGTAAAGCGGCCTAAAACCAGCAGGGAAAATCAGCTCAGACCCATTCTGAGGATACATTTCCAACATAAAGAAGAAACAAGCAGGGCAAAACAGAGAGAACTTCTTCCAAAATGCGTTCAGGGACTGGCATGCAACCAGGATTGACCACATCTACAGCCCCAGCGGCAGAAGACATAAGGCTGGACACTCTTGGGGCTGAGACGATTGGTGAGGTTGGGAAAGCAAATGCAGACCCTTGAAAGGAATCCTGCGTGCTCCCCATTCCATGGGTCCCAACTCTCCAGGTTCAACGCAATCTTCCGACAGCGAAAGCACTCATTGGAAACCCAGCGGATGCTACACCGTGGGATCGGGAAAGCTTTCTGAAACTCACCTCAGTTTTCATCTCCTGGTGCTCGTGTTCTCCATTCAGGCCCCCTTACTAACAATCTCCCCACTTGGAGACTCGGCGCCTTTCCATGCCTCTTTCGTACCGTCTGCAATTTGTCCGCAGGATGAACTGCAAGAGGGGGAACCAATGAGAGACTCGCTGGAGGTGTTTGGTCGGGCACATGTCACTCTCATTTCCCATCACGAAGAAGAATTCACCAGCGGTTCAGCCTGCCACCCCGGATCGACAATAGGGCGTGAAGCCATCCAGCCGTGTTGCGTCCCACTCACAAAAAAGCGACTTGGGAAATGGAGCTCAGGGGCACTGCACTTCCCAAACCTGCAGAGTTCTAAACGATAACTATCGCCCCAAAATATATTGAGGTCAGGCTACGAAGAGGCGCTGAACGCAAGGCAGAACTGCAGGAAACGGATGTCAACGGCTACATCGGAATGGCCCCGATAGCACATGAAAAGCGCCAGAACGTGGACAATGATGCGGTTGGCCAAAAAGGGCGTATGCGTTTTTTCCTGAATATATTCAGGAAAAAACGCATACGCCCTTTTTGGCCAACCAAGCAACCTGGGAGAGCAAATCAGCACTACAAAGAAATCTCTCGCCCCCCCCCCGGGGCAAAAGGGCCAGGCGAAAAAAGTCTAAAAACCAGAAAGGCAGGACAGGCCACGGAGTCAAGGGAGCCTTGTTAAGCTGATGGGCGGGATGTCAATGGCCAACAGCCAATCTTCACAAGTGTATCCTCTTTCCCAAACCATGTAAAACACAGAACCACAGAGCATAGGGCACTTCCACACATGGGCGTTGACCTTGGGAAAATGAAAAAATCAACCAGACACAGGGACCCCAAAGTTGAGGGCTGCTGTCTTGACAAGAACCTCCACTCCGGTACACGTTTCATATCCCAGGAAAGAGCCAAGTGGACAAAGACGAGTGGACAAGTGGACAAAGACAAGTGGACAAGTGGACAAGTGGTGCTACGTAGGTCCAATGGAGTGTCACTCAGCCATGAAATCCACGTCATGAGGCTGGTAGCAGCATCCTGAGTGGATTTAGGTACGATCATCCTCAGTGAAATAAGTCCCACAAAAAAAGAAACTTATGATATCACTTATCGAGGGAATGTAAAAATCGCTCCCCATGCACGGAATCCCCAAACAGAACAGAGTCACGCTTTTAGAAAACACACTTATGCCTGCTTCAGGGGAAAGGTGAGGTGGGGTGACGCATAAAACTCGAGTTTGAAATGAGCACAGATACCCTTCCGAAAACCGAATATGGAATGGACACGACCTACTCCTTGCTCAATCAACTGGACTCACCAGACCCTGTTCGTCGCACAAGTATCTATCCGACTAGTAAGCATCTTAAAAGCTAAGTCTTGATATCTCTGTGTAAGTGCATCAAGTGTGTGTAAAGCGGCCTAAAACCAGCAGGGAAAATCAGCTCAGACCCATTCTGAGGATACATTTCCAACATAAAGAAGAAACAAGCAGGGCAAAACAGAGAGAACTTCTTCCAAAATGCGTTCAGGGACTGGCATGCAACCAGGATTGACCACATCTACAGCCCCAGCGGCAGAAGACATAAGGCTGGACACTCTTGGGGCTGAGACGATTGGTGAGGTTGGGAAAGCAAATGCAGACCCTTGAAAGGAATCCTGCGTGCTCCCCATTCCATGGGTCCCAACTCTCCAGGTTCAACGCAATCTTCCGACAGCGAAAGCACTCATTGGAAACCCAGCGGATGCTACACCGTGGGATCGGGAAAGCTTTCTGAAACTCACCTCAGTTTTCATCTCCTGGTGCTCGTGTTCTCCATTCAGGCCCCCTTACTAACAATCTCCCCACTTGGAGACTCGGCGCCTTTCCATGCCTCTTTCGTACCGTCTGCAATTTGTCCGCAGGATGAACTGCAAGAGGGGGAACCAATGAGAGACTCGCTGGAGGTGTTTGGTCGGGCACATGTCACTCTCATTTCCCATCACGAAGAAGAATTCACCAGAGGTTCAGCCTGCCACCCCGGATCGACAATAGGGCGTGAAGCCATCCAGCCGTGTTGCGTCCCACTCACAAAAAAGCGACTTGGGAAATGGAGCTCAGGGGCACTGCACTTCCCAAACCTGCAGAGTTCTAAACGATAACTATCGCCCCAAAATATATTGAGGTCAGGCTACGAAGAGGCGCTGAACGCAAGGCAGAACTGCAGGAAACGGATGTCAACGGCTACATCGGAATGGCCCCGATAGCACATGAAAAGCGCCAGAACGTGGACAATGATGCGGTTGGCCAAAAAGGGCGTATGCGTTTTTTCCTGAATATATTCAGGAAAAAACGCATACGCCCTTTTTGGCCAACCAAGCAACCTGGGAGAGCAAATCAGCACTACAAAGAAATCTCTCGCCCCCCCCCGGGGCAAAAGGGCCAGGCGAAAAAAGTCTAAAAACCAGAAAGGCAGGACAGGCCACGGAGTCAAGGGAGCCTTGTTAAGCTGATGGGCGGGATGTCAATGGCCAACAGCCAATCTTCACAAGTGTATCCTCTTTCCCAAACCATGTAAAACACAGAACCACAGAGCATAGGGCACTTCCACACATGGGCGTTGACCTTGGGAAAATGAAAAAATCAACCAGACACAGGGACCCCAAAGTTGAGGGCTGCTGTCTTGACAAGAACCTCCACTCCGGTACACGTTTCATATCCCAGGAAAGAGCCAAGTGGACAAAGACGAGTGGACAAGTGGACAAAGACAAGTGGACAAGTGGACAAGTGGTGCTACGTAGGTCCAATGGAGTGTCACTCAGCCATGAAATCCACGTCATGAGGCTGGTAGCAGCATCCTGAGTGGATTTAGGTACGATCATCCTCAGTGAAATAAGTCCCACAAAAAAAGAAACTTATGATATCACTTATCGAGGGAATGTAAAAATCGCTCCCCATGCACGGAATCCCCAAACAGAACAGAGTCACGCTTTTAGAAAACACACTTATGCCTGCTTCAGGGGAAAGGTGAGGTGGGGTGACGCATAAAACTCGAGTTTGAAATGAGCACAGATACCCTTCCGAAAACCGAATATGGAATGGACACGACCTACTCCTTGCTCAATCAACTGGACTCACCAGACCCTGTTCGTCGCACAAGTATCTATCCGACTAGTAAGCATCTTAAAAGCTAAGTCTTGATATCTCTGTGTAAGTGCATCAAGTGTGTGTAAAGCGGCCTAAAACCAGCAGGGAAAATCAGCTCAGACCCATTCTGAGGATACATTTCCAACATAAAGAAGAAACAAGCAGGGCAAAACAGAGAGAACTTCTTCCAAAATGCGTTCAGGGACTGGCATGCAACCAGGATTGACCACATCTACAGCCCCAGCGGCAGAAGACATAAGGCTGGACACTCTTGGGGCTGAGACGATTGGTGAGGTTGGGAAAGCAAATGCAGACCCTTGAAAGGAATCCTGCGTGCTCCCCATTCCATGGGTCCCAACTCTCCAGGTTCAACGCAATCTTCCGACAGCGAAAGCACTCATTGGAAACCCAGCGGATGCTACACCGTGGGATCGGGAAAGCTTTCTGAAACTCACCTCAGTTTTCATCTCCTGGTGCTCGTGTTCTCCATTCAGGCCCCCTTACTAACAATCTCCCCACTTGGAGACTCGGCGCCTTTCCATGCCTCTTTCGTACCGTCTGCAATTTGTCCGCAGGATGAACTGCAAGAGGGGGAACCAATGAGAGACTCGCTGGAGGTGTTTGGTCGGGCACATGTCACTCTCATTTCCCATCACGAAGAAGAATTCACCAGCGGTTCAGCCTGCCACCCCGGATCGACAATAGGGCGTGAAGCCATCCAGCCGTGTTGCGTCCCACTCACAAAAAAGCGACTTGGGAAATGGAGCTCAGGGGCACTGCACTTCCCAAACCTGCAGAGTTCTAAACGATAACTATCGCCCCAAAATATATTGAGGTCAGGCTACGAAGAGGCGCTGAACGCAAGGCAGAACTGCAGGAAACGGATGTCAACGGCTACATCGGAATGGCCCCGATAGCACATGAAAAGCGCCAGAACGTGGACAATGATGCGGTTGGCCAAAAAGGGCGTATGCGTTTTTTCCTGAATATATTCAGGAAAAAACGCATACGCCCTTTTTGGCCAACCAAGCAACCTGGGAGAGCAAATCAGCACTACAAAGAAATCTCTCGCCCCCCCCCGGGGCAAAAGGGCCAGGCGAAAAAAGTCTAAAAACCAGAAAGGCAGGACAGGCCACGGAGTCAAGGGAGCCTTGTTAAGCTGATGGGCGGGATGTCAATGGCCAACAGCCAATCTTCACAAGTGTATCCTCTTTCCCAAACCATGGAAAACACAGAACCACAGAGCATAGGGCACTTCCACACATGGGCGTTGACCTTGGGAAAATCAAAAAATCAACCAGACACAGGGACCCCAAAGTTGAGGGCTGCTGTCTTGACAAGAACCTCCACTCCGGTACACGTTTCATATCCCAGGAAAGAGCCAAGTGGACAAAGACGAGTGGACAAGTGGACAAAGACAAGTGGACAAGTGGACAAGTGGTGCTACGTAGGTCCAATGGAGTGTCACTCAGCCATGAAATCCACGTCATGAGGCTGGTAGCAGCATCCTGAGTGGATTTAGGTACGATCATCCTCAGTGAAATAAGTCCCACAAAAAAAGAAACTTATGATATCACTTATCGAGGGAATGTAAAAATCGCTCCCCATGCACGGAATCCCCAAACAGAACAGAGTCACGCTTTTAGAAAACACACTTATGCCTGCTTCAGGGGAAAGGTGAGGTGGGGTGACGCATAAAACTCGAGTTTGAAATGAGCACAGATACCCTTCCGAAAACCGAATATGGAATGGACACGACCTACTCCTTGCTCAATCAACTGGACTCACCAGACCCTGTTCGTCGCACAAGTATCTATCCGACTAGTAAGCATCTTAAAAGCTAAGTCTTGATATCTCTGTGTAAGTGCATCAAGTGTGTGTAAAGCGGCCTAAAACCAGCAGGGAAAATCAGCTCAGACCCATTCTGAGGATACATTTCCAACATAAAGAAGAAACAAGCAGGGCAAAACAGAGAGAACTTCTTCCAAAATGCGTTCAGGGACTGGCATGCAACCAGGATTGACCACATCTACAGCCCCAGCGGCAGAAGACATAAGGCTGGACACTCTTGGGGCTGAGACGATTGGTGAGGTTGGGAAAGCAAATGCAGACCCTTGAAAGGAATCCTGCGTGCTCCCCATTCCATGGGTCCCAACTCTCCAGGTTCAACGCAATCTTCCGACAGCGAAAGCACTCATTGGAAACCCAGCGGATGCTACACCGTGGGATCGGGAAAGCTTTCTGAAACTCACCTCAGTTTTCATCTCCTGGTGCTCGTGTTCTCCATTCAGGCCCCCTTACTAACAATCTCCCCACTTGGAGACTCGGCGCCTTTCCATGCCTCTTTCGTACCGTCTGCAATTTGTCCGCAGGATGAACTGCAAGAGGGGGAACCAATGAGAGACTCGCTGGAGGTGTTTGGTCGGGCACATGTCACTCTCATTTCCCATCACGAAGAAGAATTCACCAGAGGTTCAGCCTGCCACCCCGGATCGACAATAGGGCGTGAAGCCATCCAGCCGTGTTGCGTCCCACTCACAAAAAAGCGACTTGGGAAATGGAGCTCAGGGGCACTGCACTTCCCAAACCTGCAGAGTTCTAAACGATAACTATCGCCCCAAAATATATTGAGGTCAGGCTACGAAGAGGCGCTGAACGCAAGGCAGAACTGCAGGAAACGGATGTCAACGGCTACATCGGAATGGCCCCGATAGCACATGAAAAGCGCCAGAACGTGGACAATGATGCGGTTGGCCAAAAAGGGCGTATGCGTTTTTTCCTGAATATATTCAGGAAAAAACGCATACGCCCTTTTTGGCCAACCAAGCAACCTGGGAGAGCAAATCAGCACTACAAAGAAATCTCTCGCCCCCCCCCGGGGCAAAAGGGCCAGGCGAAAAAAGTCTAAAAACCAGAAAGGCAGGACAGGCCACGGAGTCAAGGGAGCCTTGTTAAGCTGATGGGCGGGATGTCAATGGCCAACAGCCAATCTTCACAAGTGTATCCTCTTTCCCAAACCATGTAAAACACAGAACCACAGAGCATAGGGCACTTCCACACATGGGCGTTGACCTTGGGAAAATGAAAAAATCAACCAGACACAGGGACCCCAAAGTTGAGGGCTGCTGTCTTGACAAGAACCTCCACTCCGGTACACGTTTCATATCCCAGGAAAGAGCCAAGTGGACAAAGACGAGTGGACAAGTGGACAAAGACAAGTGGACAAGTGGACAAGTGGTGCTACGTAGGTCCAATGGAGTGTCACTCAGCCATGAAATCCACGTCATGAGGCTGGTAGCAGCATCCTGAGTGGATTTAGGTACGATCATCCTCAGTGAAATAAGTCCCACAAAAAAAGAAACTTATGATATCACTTATCGAGGGAATGTAAAAATCGCTCCCCATGCACGGAATCCCCAAACAGAACAGAGTCACGCTTTTAGAAAACACACTTATGCCTGCTTCAGGGGAAAGGTGAGGTGGGGTGACGCATAAAACTCGAGTTTGAAATGAGCACAGATACCCTTCCGAAAACCGAATATGGAATGGACACGACCTACTCCTTGCTCAATCAACTGGACTCACCAGACCCTGTTCGTCGCACAAGTATCTATCCGACTAGTAAGCATCTTAAAAGCTAAGTCTTGATATCTCTGTGTAAGTGCATCAAGTGTGTGTAAAGCGGCCTAAAACCAGCAGGGAAAATCAGCTCAGACCCATTCTGAGGATACATTTCCAACATAAAGAAGAAACAAGCAGGGCAAAACAGAGAGAACTTCTTCCAAAATGCGTTCAGGGACTGGCATGCAACCAGGATTGACCACATCTACAGCCCCAGCGGCAGAAGACATAAGGCTGGACACTCTTGGGGCTGAGACGATTGGTGAGGTTGGGAAAGCAAATGCAGACCCTTGAAAGGAATCCTGCGTGCTCCCCATTCCATGGGTCCCAACTCTCCAGGTTCAACGCAATCTTCCGACAGCGAAAGCACTCATTGGAAACCCAGCGGATGCTACACCGTGGGATCGGGAAAGCTTTCTGAAACTCACCTCAGTTTTCATCTCCTGGTGCTCGTGTTCTCCATTCAGGCCCCCTTACTAACAATCTCCCCACTTGGAGACTCGGCGCCTTTCCATGCCTCTTTCGTACCGTCTGCAATTTGTCCGCAGGATGAACTGCAAGAGGGGGAACCAATGAGAGACTCGCTGGAGGTGTTTGGTCGGGCACATGTCACTCTCATTTCCCATCACGAAGAAGAATTCACCAGCGGTTCAGCCTGCCACCCCGGATCGACAATAGGGCGTGAAGCCATCCAGCCGTGTTGCGTCCCACTCACAAAAAAGCGACTTGGGAAATGGAGCTCAGGGGCACTGCACTTCCCAAACCTGCAGAGTTCTAAACGATAACTATCGCCCCAAAATATATTGAGGTCAGGCTACGAAGAGGCGCTGAACGCAAGGCAGAACTGCAGGAAACGGATGTCAACGGCTACATCGGAATGGCCCCGATAGCACATGAAAAGCGCCAGAACGTGGACAATGATGCGGTTGGCCAAAAAGGGCGTATGCGTTTTTTCCTGAATATATTCAGGAAAAAACGCATACGCCCTTTTTGGCCAACCAAGCAACCTGGGAGAGCAAATCAGCACTACAAAGAAATCTCTCGCCCCCCCCCGGGGCAAAAGGGCCAGGCGAAAAAAGTCTAAAAACCAGAAAGGCAGGACAGGCCACGGAGTCAAGGGAGCCTTGTTAAGCTGATGGGCGGGATGTCAATGGCCAACAGCCAATCTTCACAAGTGTATCCTCTTTCCCAAACCATGGAAAACACAGAACCACAGAGCATAGGGCACTTCCACACATGGGCGTTGACCTTGGGAAAATCAAAAAATCAACCAGACACAGGGACCCCAAAGTTGAGGGCTGCTGTCTTGACAAGAACCTCCACTCCGGTACACGTTTCATATCCCAGGAAAGAGCCAAGTGGACAAAGACGAGTGGACAAGTGGACAAAGACAAGTGGACAAGTGGACAAGTGGTGCTACGTAGGTCCAATGGAGTGTCACTCAGCCATGAAATCCACGTCATGAGGCTGGTAGCAGCATCCTGAGTGGATTTAGGTACGATCATCCTCAGTGAAATAAGTCCCACAAAAAAAGAAACTTATGATATCACTTATCGAGGGAATGTAAAAATCGCTCCCCATGCACGGAATCCCCAAACAGAACAGAGTCACGCTTTTAGAAAACACACTTATGCCTGCTTCAGGGGAAAGGTGAGGTGGGGTGACGCATAAAACTCGAGTTTGAAATGAGCACAGATACCCTTCCGAAAACCGAATATGGAATGGACACGACCTACTCCTTGCTCAATCAACTGGACTCACCAGACCCTGTTCGTCGCAGAAGTATCTATCCGACTAGTAAGCATCTTAAAAGCTAAGTCTTGATATCTCTGTGTAAGTGCATCAAGTGTGTGTAAAGCGGCCTAAAACCAGCAGGGAAAATCAGCTCAGACCCATTCTGAGGATACATTTCCAACATAAAGAAGAAACAAGCAGGGCAAAACAGAGAGAACTTCTTCCAAAATGCGTTCAGGGACTGGCATGCAACCAGGATTGACCACATCTACAGCCCCAGCGGCAGAAGACATAAGGCTGGACACTCTTGGGGCTGAGACGATTGGTGAGGTTGGGAAAGCAAATGCAGACCCTTGAAAGGAATCCTGCGTGCTCCCCATTCCATGGGTCCCAACTCTCCAGGTTCAACGCAATCTTCCGACAGCGAAAGCACTCATTGGAAACCCAGCGGATGCTACACCGTGGGATCGGGAAAGTTTTCTGAAACTCACCTCAGTTTTCATCTCCTGGTGCTCGTGTTCTCCATTCAGGCCCCCTTACTAACAATCTCCCCACTTGGAGACTCGGCGCCTTTCCATGCCTCTTTCGTACCGTCTGCAATTTGTCCGCAGGATGAACTGCAAGAGGGGGAACCAATGAGAGACTCGCTGGAGGTGTTTGGTCGGGCACATGTCACTCTCATTTCCCATCACGAAGAAGAATTCACCAGCGGTTCAGCCTGCCACCCCGGATCGACAATAGGGCGTGAAGCCATCCAGCCGTGTTGCGTCCCACTCACAAAAAAGCGACTTGGGAAATGGAGCTCAGGGGCACTGCACTTCCCAAACCTGCAGAGTTCTAAACGATAACTATCGCCCCCAAATATATTGAGGTCAGGCTACGAAGAGGCGCTGAACGCAAGGCAGAACTGCAGGAAACGGATGTCAACGGCTACATCGGAATGGCCCCGATAGCACATGAAAAGCGCCAGAACGTGGACAATGATGCGGTTGGCCAAAAAGGGCGAATGCGTTTTTTCCTGAATATATGCAGGAAAAAACGCATACGCCCTTTTTGGCCAACCAAGCAACCTGGGAGAGCAAATCAGCACTACAAAGAAATCTCTCGCCCCCCCCGGGGCAAAAGGGCCAGGCGAAAAAAGTCTAAAAACCAGAAAGGCAGGACAGGCCACGGAGTCAAGGGAGCCTTGTTAAGCTGATGGGCGGGATGTCAATGGCCAACAGCCAATCTTCACAAGTGTATCCTCTTTCCCAAACCATGTAAAACACAGAACCACAGAGCATAGGGCACTTCCACACATGGGCGTTGACCTTGGGAAAATCAAAAAATCAACCAGACACAGGGACCCCAAAGTTGAGGGCTGCTGTCTTGACAAGAACCTCCACTCCGGTACACGTTTCATATCCCAGGAAAGAGCCAAGTGGACAAAGACGAGTGGACAAGTGGACAAAGTCAAGTGGACAAGTGGACAAGTGGTGCTACGTAGGTCCAATGGAGTGTCACTCAGCCATGAAATCCACGTCATGAGGCTGGTAGCAGCATCCTGAGTGGATTTAGGTACGATCATCGTCAGTGAAATAAGTCCCACAAAAAAAGAAACTTATGATATCACTTATCGAGGGAATGTAAAAATCGCTCCCCATGCACTGAATCCCCAAACAGAACAGAGTCACGCTTTTAGAAAACACACTTATGCCTGCTTCAGGGGAAAGGTGAGGTGGGGTGACGCATAAAACTCGAGTTTGAAATGAGCACAGATACCCTTCCGAAAACCGAATATGGAATGGACACGACCTACTCCTTGCTCAATCAACTGGACTCACCAGACCCTGTTCGTCGCACAAGTATCTATCCGACTAGTAAGCATCTTAAAAGCTAAGTCTTGATATCTCTGTGTAAGTGCATCAAGTGTGTGTAAAGCGGCCTAAAACCAGCAGGGAAAATCAGCTCAGACCCATTCTGAGGATACATTTCCAACATAAAGAAGAAACAAGCAGGGCAAAACAGAGAGAACTTCTTCCAAAATGCGTTCAGGGACTGGCATGCAACCAGGATTGACCACATCTACAGCCCCAGCGGCAGAAGACATAAGGCTGGACACTCTTGGGGCTGAGACGATTGGTGAGGTTGGGAAAGCAAATGCAGACCCTTGAAAGGAATCCTGCGTGCTCCCCATTCCATGGGTCCCAACTCTCCAGGTTCAACGCAATCTTCCGACAGCGAAAGCACTCATTGGAAACCCAGCGGATGCTACACCGTGGGATCGGGAAAGCTTTCTGAAACTCACCTCAGTTTTCATCTCCTGGTGCTCGTGTTCTCCATTCAGGCCCCCTTACTAACAATCTCCCCACTTGGAGACTCGGCGCCTTTCCATGCCTCTTTCGTACCGTCTGCAATTTGTCCGCAGGATGAACTGCAAGAGGGGGAACCAATGAGAGACTCGCTGGAGGTGTTTGGTCGGGCACATGTCACTCTCATTTCCCATCACGAAGAAGAATTCACCAGCGGTTCAGCCTGCCACCCCGGATCGACAATAGGGCGTGAAGCCATCCAGCCGTGTTGCGTCCCACTCACAAAAAAGCGACTTGGGAAATGGAGCTCAGGGGCACTGCACTTCCCAAACCTGCAGAGTTCTAAACGATAACTATCGCCCCAAAATATATTGAGGTCAGGCTACGAAGAGGCGCTGAACGCAAGGCAGAACTGCAGGAAACGGATGTCAACGGCTACATCGGAATGGCCCCGATAGCACATGAAAAGCGCCAGAACGTGGACAATGATGCGGTTGGCCAAAAAGGGCGTATGCGTTTTTTCCTGAATATATTCAGGAAAAAACGCATACGCCCTTTTTGGCCAACCAAGCAACCTGGGAGAGCAAATCAGCACTACAAAGAAATCTCTCGCCCCCCCCCGGGGCAAAAGGGCCAGGCGAAAAAAGTCTAAAAACCAGAAAGGCAGGACAGGCCACGGAGTCAAGGGAGCCTTGTTAAGCTGATGGGCGGGATGTCAATGGCCAACAGCCAATCTTCACAAGTGTATCCTCTTTCCCAAACCATGTAAAACACAGAACCACAGAGCATAGGGCACTTCCACACATGGGCGTTGACCTTGGGAAAATCAAAAAATCAACCAGACACAGGGACCCCAAAGTTGAGGGCTGCTGTCTTGACAAGAACCTCCACTCCGGTACACGTTTCATATCCCAGGAAAGAGCCAAGTGGACAAAGACGAGTGGACAAGTGGACAAAGACAAGTGGACAAGTGGACAAGTGGTGCTACGTAGGTCCAATGGAGTGTCACTCAGCCATGAAATCCACGTCATGAGGCTGGTAGCAGCATCCTGAGTGGATTTAGGTACGATCATCCTCAGTGAAATAAGTCCCACAAAAAAAGAAACTTATGATATCACTTATCGAGGGAATGTAAAAATCGCTCCCCATGCACGGAATCCCCAAACAGAACAGAGTCACGCTTTTAGAAAACACACTTATGCCTGCTTCAGGGGAAAGGTGAGGTGGGGTGACGCATAAAACTCGAGTTTGAAATGAGCACAGATACCCTTCCGAAAACCGAATATGGAATGGACACGACCTACTCCTTGCTCAATCAACTGGACTCACCAGACCCTGTTCGTCGCACAAGTATCTATCCGACTAGTAAGCATCTTAAAAGCTAAGTCTTGATATCTCTGTGTAAGTGCATCAAGTGTGTGTAAAGCGGCCTAAAACCAGCAGGGAAAATCAGCTCAGACCCATTCTGAGGATACATTTCCAACATAAAGAAGAAACAAGCAGGGCAAAACAGAGAGAACTTCTTCCAAAATGCGTTCAGGGACTGGCATGCAACCAGGATTGACCACATCTACAGCCCCAGCGGCAGAAGACATAAGGCTGGACACTCTTGGGGCTGAGACGATTGGTGAGGTTGGGAAAGCAAATGCAGACCCTTGAAAGGAATCCTGCGTGCTCCCCATTCCATGGGTCCCAACTCTCCAGGTTCAACGCAATCTTCCGACAGCGAAAGCACTCATTGGAAACCCAGCGGATGCTACACCGTGGGATCGGGAAAGCTTTCTGAAACTCACCTCAGTTTTCATCTCCTGGTGCTCGTGTTCTCCATTCAGGCCCCCTTACTAACAATCTCCCCACTTGGAGACTCGGCGCCTTTCCATGCCTCTTTCGTACCGTCTGCAATTTGTCCGCAGGATGAACTGCAAGAGGGGGAACCAATGAGAGACTCGCTGGAGGTGTTTGGTCGGGCACATGTCACTCTCATTTCCCATCACGAAGAAGAATTCACCAGAGGTTCAGCCTGCCACCCCGGATCGACAATAGGGCGTGAAGCCATCCAGCCGTGTTGCGTCCCACTCACAAAAAAGCGACTTGGGAAATGGAGCTCAGGGGCACTGCACTTCCCAAACCTGCAGAGTTCTAAACGATAACTATCGCCCCAAAATATATTGAGGTCAGGCTACGAAGAGGCGCTGAACGCAAGGCAGAACTGCAGGAAACGGATGTCAACGGCTACATCGGAATGGCCCCGATAGCACATGAAAAGCGCCAGAACGTGGACAATGATGCGGTTGGCCAAAAAGGGCGTATGCGTTTTTTCCTGAATATATTCAGGAAAAAACGCATACGCCCTTTTTGGCCAACCAAGCAACCTGGGAGAGCAAATCAGCACTACAAAGAAATCTCTCGCCCCCCCCCGGGGCAAAAGGGCCAGGCGAAAAAAGTCTAAAAACCAGAAAGGCAGGACAGGCCACGGAGTCAAGGGAGCCTTGTTAAGCTGATGGGCGGGATGTCAATGGCCAACAGCCAATCTTCACAAGTGTATCCTCTTTCCCAAACCATGTAAAACACAGAACCACAGAGCATAGGGCACTTCCACACATGGGCGTTGACCTTGGGAAAATGAAAAAATCAACCAGACACAGGGACCCCAAAGTTGAGGGCTGCTGTCTTGACAAGAACCTCCACTCCGGTACACGTTTCATATCCCAGGAAAGAGCCAAGTGGACAAAGACGAGTGGACAAGTGGACAAAGACAAGTGGACAAGTGGACAAGTGGTGCTACGTAGGTCCAATGGAGTGTCACTCAGCCATGAAATCCACGTCATGAGGCTGGTAGCAGCATCCTGAGTGGATTTAGGTACGATCATCCTCAGTGAAATAAGTCCCACAAAAAAAGAAACTTATGATATCACTTATCGAGGGAATGTAAAAATCGCTCCCCATGCACGGAATCCCCAAACAGAACAGAGTCACGCTTTTAGAAAACACACTTATGCCTGCTTCAGGGGAAAGGTGAGGTGGGGTGACGCATAAAACTCGAGTTTGAAATGAGCACAGATACCCTTCCGAAAACCGAATATGGAATGGACACGACCTACTCCTTGCTCAATCAACTGGACTCACCAGACCCTGTTCGTCGCACAAGTATCTATCCGACTAGTAAGCATCTTAAAAGCTAAGTCTTGATATCTCTGTGTAAGTGCATCAAGTGTGTGTAAAGCGGCCTAAAACCAGCAGGGAAAATCAGCTCAGACCCATTCTGAGGATACATTTCCAACATAAAGAAGAAACAAGCAGGGCAAAACAGAGAGAACTTCTTCCAAAATGCGTTCAGGGACTGGCATGCAACCAGGATTGACCACATCTACAGCCCCAGCGGCAGAAGACATAAGGCTGGACACTCTTGGGGCTGAGACGATTGGTGAGGTTGGGAAAGCAAATGCAGACCCTTGAAAGGAATCCTGCGTGCTCCCCATTCCATGGGTCCCAACTCTCCAGGTTCAACGCAATCTTCCGACAGCGAAAGCACTCATTGGAAACCCAGCGGATGCTACACCGTGGGATCGGGAAAGCTTTCTGAAACTCACCTCAGTTTTCATCTCCTGGTGCTCGTGTTCTCCATTCAGGCCCCCTTACTAACAATCTCCCCACTTGGAGACTCGGCGCCTTTCCATGCCTCTTTCGTACCGTCTGCAATTTGTCCGCAGGATGAACTGCAAGAGGGGGAACCAATGAGAGACTCGCTGGAGGTGTTTGGTCGGGCACATGTCACTCTCATTTCCCATCACGAAGAAGAATTCACCAGCGGTTCAGCCTGCCACCCCGGATCGACAATAGGGCGTGAAGCCATCCAGCCGTGTTGCGTCCCACTCACAAAAAAGCGACTTGGGAAATGGAGCTCAGGGGCACTGCACTTCCCAAACCTGCAGAGTTCTAAACGATAACTATCGCCCCAAAATATATTGAGGTCAGGCTACGAAGAGGCGCTGAACGCAAGGCAGAACTGCAGGAAACGGATGTCAACGGCTACATCGGAATGGCCCCGATAGCACATGAAAAGCGCCAGAACGTGGACAATGATGCGGTTGGCCAAAAAGGGCGTATGCGTTTTTTCCTGAATATATTCAGGAAAAAACGCATACGCCCTTTTTGGCCAACCAAGCAACCTGGGAGAGCAAATCAGCACTACAAAGAAATCTCTCGCCCCCCCCCGGGGCAAAAGGGCCAGGCGAAAAAAGTCTAAAAACCAGAAAGGCAGGACAGGCCACGGAGTCAAGGGAGCCTTGTTAAGCTGATGGGCGGGATGTCAATGGCCAACAGCCAATCTTCACAAGTGTATCCTCTTTCCCAAACCATGGAAAACACAGAACCACAGAGCATAGGGCACTTCCACACATGGGCGTTGACCTTGGGAAAATCAAAAAATCAACCAGACACAGGGACCCCAAAGTTGAGGGCTGCTGTCTTGACAAGAACCTCCACTCCGGTACACGTTTCATATCCCAGGAAAGAGCCAAGTGGACAAAGACGAGTGGACAAGTGGACAAAGACAAGTGGACAAGTGGACAAGTGGTGCTACGTAGGTCCAATGGAGTGTCACTCAGCCATGAAATCCACGTCATGAGGCTGGTAGCAGCATCCTGAGTGGATTTAGGTACGATCATCCTCAGTGAAATAAGTCCCACAAAAAAAGAAACTTATGATATCACTTATCGAGGGAATGTAAAAATCGCTCCCCATGCACGGAATCCCCAAACAGAACAGAGTCACGCTTTTAGAAAACACACTTATGCCTGCTTCAGGGGAAAGGTGAGGTGGGGTGACGCATAAAACTCGAGTTTGAAATGAGCACAGATACCCTTCCGAAAACCGAATATGGAATGGACACGACCTACTCCTTGCTCAATCAACTGGACTCACCAGACCCTGTTCGTCGCAGAAGTATCTATCCGACTAGTAAGCATCTTAAAAGCTAAGTCTTGATATCTCTGTGTAAGTGCATCAAGTGTGTGTAAAGCGGCCTAAAACCAGCAGGGAAAATCAGCTCAGACCCATTCTGAGGATACATTTCCAACATAAAGAAGAAACAAGCAGGGCAAAACAGAGAGAACTTCTTCCAAAATGCGTTCAGGGACTGGCATGCAACCAGGATTGACCACATCTACAGCCCCAGCGGCAGAAGACATAAGGCTGGACACTCTTGGGGCTGAGACGATTGGTGAGGTTGGGAAAGCAAATGCAGACCCTTGAAAGGAATCCTGCGTGCTCCCCATTCCATGGGTCCCAACTCTCCAGGTTCAACGCAATCTTCCGACAGCGAAAGCACTCATTGGAAACCCAGCGGATGCTACACCGTGGGATCGGGAAAGTTTTCTGAAACTCACCTCAGTTTTCATCTCCTGGTGCTCGTGTTCTCCATTCAGGCCCCCTTACTAACAATCTCCCCACTTGGAGACTCGGCGCCTTTCCATGCCTCTTTCGTACCGTCTGCAATTTGTCCGCAGGATGAACTGCAAGAGGGGGAACCAATGAGAGACTCGCTGGAGGTGTTTGGTCGGGCACATGTCACTCTCATTTCCCATCACGAAGAAGAATTCACCAGCGGTTCAGCCTGCCACCCCGGATCGACAATAGGGCGTGAAGCCATCCAGCCGTGTTGCGTCCCACTCACAAAAAAGCGACTTGGGAAATGGAGCTCAGGGGCACTGCACTTCCCAAACCTGCAGAGTTCTAAACGATAACTATCGCCCCCAAATATATTGAGGTCAGGCTACGAAGAGGCGCTGAACGCAAGGCAGAACTGCAGGAAACGGATGTCAACGGCTACATCGGAATGGCCCCGATAGCACATGAAAAGCGCCAGAACGTGGACAATGATGCGGTTGGCCAAAAAGGGCGAATGCGTTTTTTCCTGAATATATGCAGGAAAAAACGCATACGCCCTTTTTGGCCAACCAAGCAACCTGGGAGAGCAAATCAGCACTACAAAGAAATCTCTCGCCCCCCCCGGGGCAAAAGGGCCAGGCGAAAAAAGTCTAAAAACCAGAAAGGCAGGACAGGCCACGGAGTCAAGGGAGCCTTGTTAAGCTGATGGGCGGGATGTCAATGGCCAACAGCCAATCTTCACAAGTGTATCCTCTTTCCCAAACCATGTAAAACACAGAACCACAGAGCATAGGGCACTTCCACACATGGGCGTTGACCTTGGGAAAATCAAAAAATCAACCAGACACAGGGACCCCAAAGTTGAGGGCTGCTGTCTTGACAAGAACCTCCACTCCGGTACACGTTTCATATCCCAGGAAAGAGCCAAGTGGACAAAGACGAGTGGACAAGTGGACAAAGTCAAGTGGACAAGTGGACAAGTGGTGCTACGTAGGTCCAATGGAGTGTCACTCAGCCATGAAATCCACGTCATGAGC
>NW_026711857.1:0-31533 GCF_026419965.1 Kogia breviceps
TCTTTATTGGAGTATAATTGTTTTACAATAGTGTGTTAGTTTTTCCTTTACAACAAACTGAATCAGTTATACATATACATATGTTCCCATATCTCTTCCCTCTTGCATCACCCTCTCTCCCACCCTCCCTATCCCACCCCTCTAGGTGGTCACAAAGCACAGAGGTGATCTCCCTGTGCTATGCGGCAGCTTCCCACTAGCTATCTAATTTACATTTGATAGTGTGTATATGTCCCTGCCACTCTCTCACTTCGTCTCAGCCCACCCTTCCCCCTCCCCATATCCTCAAGTCCATGCTCGAGTAAGTCTGTGTTTTATTCCTGTCCTACCACTAATCTGTTCATGACATTTTTTTCCCTTAGAGTCCATATATATGTGTTAGCATACGGTATTTGTTTTTCTCCTTCTGACTTACTTCACTCTGTATGACAGACTCCAGGTCCATCCACCTCATTATAAATAACTCAGTTTCATTTCTTTTTATGGCTGAGTAATATTCCATTGTATATATGTGCCACATCTTCTTTATCCATTCATCTGTTGATGGACACTTAGGTTGCTTCCATGTCCTGGCTATTGTAAATAGAGCTGCAATGAACATTTTGGTACATGAGTCTTTCTGAATTATGGTTTTCTCAGGGTATATGCCCAGTAGTGGGATTGCTGGGTCGTATGGTAGTTCTATTTGTAGTTTTTGAAGGAACCTCCATACTGTTCTCCATAGCGGCTGTATCAATTTACATTCCCACCAGCAGTGCAAGAGGGTTCCCTTCTCTCCACACCCTCTCCAGCATTTATTGTTTCTAGAGTTTTTATGATGGCCAATCTGACCGGTGTGAGATGATATCTCATTGTAGTTTTGATTTGCATTTCTCTAATGATTAATGAGGTTGAGCATTCTTTCATGTGTTTGTTAGCAATCTGTATATCTTCTTTGGAGAAATGTCTATTTAGTTCTTCTGCCCATTTTTGGTTTGGGTTGTTTG
This sequence comes from Kogia breviceps, assembly GCF_026419965.1. NCBI lineage: Eukaryota > Metazoa > Chordata > Mammalia > Artiodactyla > Physeteridae > Kogia > Kogia breviceps. The sequence continues at coordinate 987 of NW_026711857.1, forward strand.
TTTTTTTGTTATTGAGCTGCATGAGTTGCTTATAAATTTTGGAAACTAATCCTTTGTCAGTTGCTTCATTTGCAAATATTTTCTCCCATTCTGAGGGTTGTCTTTTGGTCTTGTTTATGGTATCCTTTGCTGTGCAAAAGATTTTAAGTTTCATTAGGTCCCATTTGTTTATTTGTGTTTTTATTTCCATTTCTCTAGGAGGTGGGTCAAAAAGGATCTTGCTGTGATTTATGTCATAGAGTGTTCTGCCTATGTTTTCCTCTAAGAGTTTGATAGTGTCTGGCCTTACATTTAGGTCTTTAACCCATTTTGAGTTTATTTTTGTGTGTGGTGTTAGGGAGTGTTCTAATTTCATACTTCTACAGGTAGCTGTCCAGTTTTCCCAGCACCACTTATTGAAGAGGCTGTCTTTTCTCCACTGTATATCCTTCCCTCCTTTATCAAAGATAAGGTGACCATATGTGTGTGGGTTTATCTCTGGGCTTTCTATCCTGTTCCATTGATCTATATTTCTGTTTTTGTGCCAGTACCATATTGTCTTGATTACTGTAGCCTTGTAGTAGAGTCTGAAGTCCGGGAGCCTAATTCCTCCAGCTCCATTTCTCGTTCTCAAGATTGCTTTGGCTATTCGGGGTCTTTTGTGTTTCCATACAAATTGTGAAATCTTTTTGTTCTAGTTCTGTAAAAAATGCCAGTGGTAATTTGATAGGGATTGCATTGAATCGGTAGATTGCTTTGGGTAGTATAGTCATTTTCACAATGTTGATTCTTCCAATCCAAGAACATGGTATATCTCTCCATCTATTTGTATCATCTTTAATTTCTTCCAATCCAAGAACATGGTATATCTCTCCATCTATTTGTATCTTTAATTTCTTTCATCAGTGTCTTATAATTTTCTGCATACAGGTCTTTTGTCTCCTTAGGTAGGTTTATTCCTAGATTTTTTTTTTTTTTTTGCAGTACGCAGGCCTCTCACTGCTGTGGCCTCTCCCGTTGCGGAGCACAGGCTCCGGATGCACAGGCTCAGCAGCCATGGCTCATGGGCCCAGTCGCTCCACGGCATGTGGGATCTTCCTGGACTGGGGCACGAACCTGTGTCCCCTGCATCAGCAGGCGGATTCTCAACCACTGTGCCACCAGGGAAGCCCATTCCCAGATATTTTATTCTTTTTGTTGCAATGGTAAATGGGAGTGTTTTCTTAATTTCACTTTCAAATTTTTCATCATTACTGTATAGGAATGCCAGAGATTTCTGTGCATTAATTTTGTATCCTGCTACTTTACCAAATTCATTGACTCGCTCTAGTAGTTTTCTGGTAACATCTTTAGGATTCTCTATGTATAGTATCATGTCATCTGCAAACAGCGACAGCTTCATTTCTTCTTTTCCGATTTGGATTCCTTTTATTTCTTTTTCTTCTCTGATTGCTGTGGCTAAAACTTCCAAAACTATGTGGAATAAGAGTGGTGAGAGTGGGCAACCTTGTCTTATTCCTGATCTTAGTGGAAATGGTTTGTTTTTCACCATTGAGGATGAAGTTGGCTGTGGGTTTGTCATATATGGCCTTTATTATGTTGAGGAAAGTTCCCTCTATGCCTACTTTCTGCAGGGTTTTAATCATAAATGGGTGTTGAATTTTGTCAAAAGCTTTCTCTGCATCTATTGAGATGATCATATGGTTTTTCTCCTTCAATTTGTTAACATGGTGTATCACGTTTATTGATTTGCGTATATTGAAGAATCCTTGCATTCCTGGAATAAACCCCACTTAATCATGGTGTATGATCCTTTTAATGTGCTGTTGGATTCTGTTTGCTAGTATTTTGTTGAGGATTTTTGCATCTATGTTCATCAGTGATATTGGTCTGTAGTTTTCTTTCTTTGTGATGTCTTTGCCTGGTTTTGGTATCAGGGTTACGGTGGCCTCATAGAATGAGTTTGGGAGTGTTCCTCTCTCTGCTATCTTTTGGAAGAGTTTGAGAAGGATAGGTGTTAGCTCTTCTCTAAATGTTTGATAGAATTCGCCTGTGAAGCCATCTGGTCCTGGGCTTTTGTTTGTTGGAAGATTTTTAATCACAATTTCAATTTCAGTGCTTGTGATTGGTCTGTTCATATTTTCTAGTTCTTCCTGATTCAGTCTTGGCAGGTTGTGCATTTCTAAGAATTTGTACATTTCTTCCAGGTTTTCCATTTTATTGGCATAGTGTTGCTTGTAGTAATCTCTCACGATCCTTTGTATTTCTGCAGTGTCAGTTGTTACTTCTCCTTTTTCATTTCTAATTCTAATGATTTGAGTCTTCTCCCTTTTTTTCTTGATGAGTCTGGCTAATGGTTTATCAATTTTGTTTATCTTCTCAGAGAACCATCTTTTAGTTTTATTGATCTTTGCTATCGTTTCCTTCATTTCTTTTTCATTTATTTCTGATCTGATCTTTATGATTTCTTTCCTTCTGCTAACTTTGGGTTTTTTTTTGTTCTTCTTTCTCTAATTGCTTTAGGTGCAAGTTTAGGTTGTTTATTTGAGATGTTTCCTGTTTCTTAAGGTAGGATTGTATTGCTATAAACTTCCCTCTTAGAACTGCTTTTGCTGCATCCCATAGGTTTTGGGTTGTCGTGTCTCCATTGTCATTTGTTTCTAGGTATTTTTTGATTTCCTCTTTGATTTCTTCAGTGATCACTTCGTTATTAAGTAGTGTATTGTTTAGCCTCCATGTGCTTGTATTTTTTACAGACTTTTTCCTGTAATTGATATCTAGTCTCATAGCGTTGTGGTCGGAAAAGATACTTGATACAATTTCAATTTTCTTAAATTTACCAAGGCTTGATTTGTGACCCAAGATATGATCTTTCCTGGAGAATCTTCCATGAGCACTTGAGAAAAATGTGTATTCTGTTGTTTTTGGATGGAATGTCCTAGAAGTATCAATTAACTCCATCTTGTTTAAAGTATCATTTAAAGCTTGTGTTTCCTTATTTATTTTCATTTTTGATGATCTGTCCATTGGTGAAAGTGGGTTGTTAAAGTCCCCTACTATGAATGTGTTACTGTCCATTTCCCCTTTTATGGCTGTTAGTATTTGCCTTATGTATTGAGGTGCTCCTATGTTGGGTGCATAAATATTTACAATTGTTATATCTTCTTCTTGAATCGACCCCTTGATCATTATGTAGTGTCCTTCTTTGTCTCTTGTAATAGTCTTTATTTTAAAGTCTATTTTGTCTGATATGAGAATTGCTACTCCAGCTTTCTTTTGATTTCCATTTGCATGGAATATCTTTTTCCATCCCCTCACTTTCAGTCTGTATGTGTCCCTAGGTCTGAAGTGGGTCTCTTGTAGACAGCATATATATGGGTCTTGTTTTTGTATCCATTCAGCCAGTCTGTGTCTTTTGGTGGGAACATTTAATCCATTTACATTTAAGGTAATTATCGATATGTATGTTCCTATTCCCATTTTCTTAATTGTTTTGCATTTGTTATTGTAGGTCTTTTCCTTCTCTTGTATTTCTTGCCTAGAGAAGTCCCTTTAGCCTTTGTTGTAAAGCTGGTTTGATGGTGCTGAACTGTCTCAGCTTTTGCTTGTCTGTAAACGTTTTAATTTCTCCATCAAATCTGAATGAGATCCTTGCTGGGTAGAGTAATCTAGGTTGTAGGTTTTTCTCCTTCATTACTTTAAATATGTCTTGCCACTCCCTTCTGGCTTGCAGAGTTTCTGCTGAAAGATCAGCTGTTAACCTTATGGGGATTCCCTTGTGTGTTATTTGTTGTTTTTCCCTTGCTGCTTTTAATATGTTTTCTTTGTATTTAATTTTTGACAGTTTGATTAATATGTGTCTTGGTGTGTTTCTCTTTGGGTTTATCCTGTATGGGACTCTCTGTGCTTCCTGGACTTGATTAACTATTTCCTTTCTCATATTAGGGAAGTTTTCAACTATAATCTCTTCAAATATTTTCTCAGTCCCTTTCTTTTTCTCTTCTTCTTCTGGGACCCCTATAGTTCGAATTTTGGTGCATTTAATGTTGTCCCAGAGGTCTCTGAGACTGTCCTCAGTTCTTTTCATTCTTTTTTCTTTATTCTTCTCTGCAGTAGTTATTTCCACTATTTTATCTTCCAGGTCACTTATCCATTCTTCTGCCTCAGTCATTCTATTGATCCCATCTAGAGTATTTTTGATTTCATTTATTGTGTTGTTCGTCATTGTTTGTTTCCTCTTTAGTTCTTCTAGGTCCTTGTTAAATGTTTCTTGCATTTTCTCTATTCTATTTCCAAGATTTTGGATCATCTTTACTATCATTATTCTGAATTCTTTTTCAGGTAGACTGCCTATTTCCTCTTCATTTGTTAGGTCAGGTGGGTTTTTTAATCTTGCTCCTTCATCTGCTGTGTGTTTTTCTGTCTTCTCATTTTGCTTATCTTACTGTGTTTGCAGTCTCCTTTTTGCAGGCTGCAGGTTTTTTGGGTTGTGTAGGCTTCCTGGTGGAGGAGAGTATTGCCTGTGTTGTGGTGGATGAGGCTGGATCGTATCTTTCTGGTGAGCAGGTCTACATCTCGTGGTGTGTTTTGGGGTGTCTGTGGCCTTATTATGTTTTTAGGCAGCCTCTCTGCTAATGGGTGGGGTTGTGTTCCTGTCTTGCTAGTTGTTTGTCATAGGGTGTCCAGCACTGTAGCTTGCTGGTCGTTGAGTGAAACTGGGTGTTGGTGTTGAGATGGAGATCTCTGGGAGATTTTCACCATTTGATATTATGTGGAGCTGGGAGGTCTCTTGTGGACCAGTGTCCTGAAGTTGGCTCTCCCACCTCAGAGGCACAGCACTGACTCCTGGCCACAGCACCAAGAGCCTTTCATCCACACGGCTCAGAATAAAAGGGAGGAAAAGTAAGAAAGAAAGAAAGGAAAGAAAGAAAGAAAGAAAGAAAGAAAGAAAGAAAGAAAGAAAGAAAGAAAGAAAGAAAGAAAGAGGATAAAATAAAATAAAGTTATTCAAATAAAAAATAATTATTAAGAAAAAAAATTTTTAAGTAAAAAAAAAAACAAGAAAAAAAAAACGGACGGACAGAACCATAGGACAAATGGTGAAAGCAAAGCTATACAGACAAAATCTCACACAGAAGCATACACATACATACACAAACGAGGAAAAGGGGGAAAAATAATATATCTTGCTCCCAAAGTCCACCTCCTCAATTTGGGATGATTCGTTGTCTATTCAGGTATTCCACAGATGCAGGGCACATCAAGTTGACTGTGGAGCTTTAATCCGTTGCTTCTGAGGCTGCTGGGAGAGATTTCCCTTTCTCTTCTTTGTTCGTACAGTTCCTGGGGTTCAGCTTTGGATTTGGCCCCGCCTCTGCGTGTAGGTTGCCCAAGGGCGTCTGCCCCTCGCTCAGGACGGGGTTAAAGGAGCAGCTGAATCGTGGTCTCTGGCTCACTCAGGCCGGGGTGGGGGGGGGGGGAGGGAGGGGCACGGAGGCGGGGCGAGTCCGTGACGTCAGAGGCCGGCGTGACGCTGCACCGGCCCGAGGCGCGCCGGGCGTTCTCCCGGGGAAGTTGTCGCTGGATCCCGGGATCCCAGCGGTGGCGGGCTGCACGGGCTCCCGGGAGGGGAGGTGTGGACAGTGACCTGTGCTCGCACACAGGCTTCTTGGTGGCGGCAGCAGCGGCCTTAGCGTCTCACGCCCGTCTCTGGGGTCCGCGCTGACAGCTGCGGCTCGCGCCCGTCTCTGGGGCTCCTTTAAGCGGCGCTCTGAATCCCCTCTCCTCGTGCACCCTGAAACAGTGGTCTCTTACCTCTTCGGCAGCTCCAGACTTCTCCCGGACTCCCTCCCGGCCAGTGGTGGCGCGCTAACCCCTTCAGGCTGTGTTCACGCCGCCAACCCCAGTCCTCTCCCTGTGGTCCGACCAAAGCCCGAAGCCGAGCCTCAGCTCCCGGTCCCCCGCCCGCTCCGGCGGGTGAGCAGACGAGCCTCTCGGGCTGGTGAGTGCTGGTTGGCACCGATCCTCTGCGGGAATCTCTCTGCTTTGCCCTCCGCACCCCTGTGGCTGCGCTCTCCTCCGCGGCTCTGAAGCTCCCCCACTCCGCCACCCGCAGTCTCCGCCTGCGAAGGGGCCTCTAGTGTGTGGAAACCTTTCCTCCTTCATGGCTCCCTCCCACTGGTGCAGGTCCATCCCTAATCTTTTGTCTCTGCTTTTTCTGTTTTCTTTTGCCCTACCCAGGTACGTGGGGAGTTTCTTGCCTTTGGGGAGGTCTGAGGTCTTTTGCGAGTGTTCAGTGGGTGTTCTGTAGGAGCAGTTCCACGTGTAGATGTATTTCTGATGTATCTGTGGGGAGGAGGGTGATCTCCGCGTCTTACTCTTCCGCCATCTTCCCAGCTCCAGAGGTGGTTTTATTCTCCAAAAAATAAATGGCGCATGGACTCAAGGTGCACAAGCTTCAATAGTTGTGGTGCACAGGCTCAGTAGTTGTGACCCACCGGCTTAGTTGCTCCATGGCACGTGGGATCTTCTCGGACCAGGGATCGAACCCGTGTCCCCTGCATTGGCAGGAGAATTCTTAACCACTGCATCATCAGGGAAGTCCCAGAATCGCAGTCTCCCTTTTAATATACCTTAAGCCCAAAGAATCCATGGAAAATTGTTACAAAAAATAAGACAATAAAATATTGTAAGGACAATAACAGAAGCATATAGTACAGAGTTCCTACAGACACATCCCAAGCAGTTACAAAGTATATTAAAAGGGAGGCTGCAATTTTAAAAGAATAAGATAAATTATACCCACAAACTCCCAATCTTTCCTGAAACTTTGCAATCTGAAACCCAATTGTACGAAGCAGAAGATTCCAGGAGACATTCTACAAATGAAGGACTCTAAACCCTGTGGGTGGATAAGGAATTCTGGAAGGAAGGTATCCTCACCCAAGGAGAGCAGGTTCCTATACTTCTCTAACATCACATCCCTGTACAATTCCCATTGATCTTGGTCCAGGCATTCTCACTTCTCTTGAGAGAAATCTATGGGCACATCCTGGAATGTCAGCAGTCCCTGAAATTAAAAGTACACATGCCATGTGGCCACGGGAAGAGCTCATAATGTGACCCAAGAAGAAAACAGCAAGTTAAGAGAAGTGGTTTTAATTTAGAATCATGTCTTGAATTATCCACTAATATATATATATATACATATATATATATATATATATATATTTACAAAGTAACATTCTCTACCTTATTTCTAACTATCAGGAAAGAGTATGGCATGTGATCCACAAAACCAGTATAGAGACTGTTCTTATCTGGAAATGAAATGATAAAATAATGGTTTCAACACAGGCATATGCATTTTTGAGTGCTTTATTTTATCAAACTGGATAAAATGTGTGTATTTCTCAGACAAAAAAGACATGTCGATGTAGAAATGTACCATTCAACTATTCATGGGTCCACAAGTACACTGGAGAGAGTGTAAAATTGCAGATTCTGATACAGTAGGGCCGGTGGGCCTGAGTTCTATTTTTTTAACAAGCTGATTTTTAACTAGTCATGCCACAGTCTCTGATTCATTAACGACAATTGTGAATAGCAGAGACATAATAAGGAAAGGTAAACATTCATAGTTAACTTTTAACTTCAAGTGTGTTATGGATTTCACACGTTTAATAGGATAGTAAGCACAGCAGCAACCACCATTTGTGAACATTCACTGTAGACCGTGTGTATCTTTCTGACTTTTTGTGTAGGATTCCAGGAAAAAGGCCTGCGCTGCGGCCACAGTGGGCGGGGCCCTCAGGCCGGGCCGCCCCTCCAGGACCCCCGACGGGGCCCTGAGCTTCTGGCGGCTCCTCCCCCGGCGCCCCGCTCCCTCCCAGGAGGCCTCGGGGCAGAACGGCCCCGCCCACTGCGCCCAGAACGGAGCCCGCGTTTCCTCAGAGCTGGAGCTCCCGGCTCGGGGTCTCTTCCCTTCGCCGTCACGGAGCTGCCCCGGAGCCCGAGGGGAGGGCGGCCTCACTGACGCTGCCGGCTGCGGAGGGGCCCCGGCGGCCGAAGCCGCGACAGTCGTGGGGACGGCGGGCCGGGTAAGTGGGTCCGGTGCCGGGCGGCCGCGCAAGAGCAGCTTCTGAGGGGAAGGGTTTCGCGGCCACCCGCCGCTGCTGTGCAGAACGAGCGGCCTCGGGGTCTGGTCCCGGGGAACTTCGGCCCCTCCTCTCGGCCCTGCCCTCGGCCTGGCTCGCGGGGCTCGGGGGGCGTGGGGAGAGGGCGGCTGAACGTCCTGAGGGGACACGGGGCGAGGGAGGCGCAGGGTCCGGCCGCAGCGTCAGCGACGCTCCTCCCGACGGCGGGGAAAGCGGCCGAAAGTTCCTCCCGAGGCTCCCAGGCCTCTTGTTCAGCCGAGGCCCTGTGCGCCCCTTCCTCCCAGAGCTAAAGTACTGGGGGGAGGGGACAGGGCGGGGGGCTGGCGCAGGTGATGGGGGACGTGAAAAGGTGATTGTCAGCTAAGGAGAACCTGCTCTCCCAAGGTGAGGAATGCAGGGCTTTCCTTATGCGAAAATGCCGGAGTCAGGCTCACGAATTCCTTCCTTTGATATGCACCTCAGCTCTCTGGGGCCTGCATCCTGTATTTGCATATCCTGAGTTCCTCAGGGCCTGCCCGCTCACATTGGAGAGGATGACTGTGGCATCTTTTGTTTACTGAGGTGGCAAGAAATATTCCATTTCTCACAGGCTTGAGGAGCAGACAGTGAAGAAGCGTCGGAGAGCCTCACTCGGCATCATCACCCCACGAGCAGACCAGGAAGCTGAGGCTCCGAGAAGCCAAGTAATCCAGCCGGAAGCACAGCTGAGGGACCACGGAGTGGGGTCTGCACCCGCCGCCCGCCCAGGGGGAATGCCCCCCCCCCCCCGCAGGTTCCACACCTATTCCCTTCACCCCCTCCCGGGGCCAGCTCACAGAGCCTCCTCCCGGGGGGACTCACTCACCTTCTTCTAACAGGATCCGTCTCACTGTCCTGTTCTGGGATCACCCGGAAGGCTTGTCACTGAAGCACGTTCAGCCTCACGTCACCAGGGCAGCTTTCCTGGATCGCACTCACCACCTGCACGTCCACTCCCAGCTCAGACCCAGAAAGGACCCCTCGGCCCCATGGCTCTGCCTGGGCTCCCTCCCCCTCCTGCCTGGTCTGTCCCTCTCATGTCCCCTGCAGGGTCACCAGGAGCTCCCACCTGCCCCAGGCAGGCCCTCTGCTCTGTCCTGGGGAGGCCTCCGTGGTGTCAGGTGGAAGACACAAGAGATACCCGTGGGGCTCCCCTCATGCAGCCCAGTGGCCAGCACCCGCCTACTCACCTCATCACTCGGGATGAACAAGGGTTCAGGGGGTCCGTGGCATCTCCTGGTCCTCATTCCATCCCAGCACTGCCCACAGGGAAGTTGCTAAGCAACTTTGTGCCGGCTGCACAGAGAGGACGCTCATACACATGGCCCCCTCCCAGCACGCGGGGCTCTTGTGGTCAGGCCCCTCCCAGGGTATGGAGCTCAGCTGAGCAGGTACCCAGCAGCCCACGGGGCACTCGTGGTCAGGCCCCTCCCAAGATATGAGGCTCAGCTGAGCAGGTACCCAGCAGCCCATGGGGCTCTCGTGGTCAGGCCCCTCCCAGGGTATGGAACTCAGCTGAGCTGGTACCCAGCAGCCCACGGGGCTCTCGTGGTCAGGCCCCTCCCAAGGTATGGAACTCAGCTGGGAAGGTACCCCAGCAAGGCTGGGTACATAGGAACTGTGCACGTAGCCCTACTTTCAGAGCACCCCCAGCTCACCTGTTGGTCAGAGCTGACACAAAGCACCTCAGAGCAGGACCTGAACTAACAAACAGCAGCTCCGGGACAGGTCTGTGACCCTGGGCTTCACTTTGTGTGGTCTCCTTCCACCGGGTCTTCCAGAGGCTTCCACTGCAGCTGGGGCATCAGGCCTCTGTTTTACCCACGCCCCTCCTCTCCCTGACTCCTGGGTTCCTCTCATTAGGAGAGGGTCTTCTTGAAGTTGTCTCCCACTCATGGGCCAGATAAAATGATTAGAAAACAAGCCAGAGCTGCAGCCCCTTGTCTATCCTGACCCTCAGGACCTATACCTGTTCTTGGACCTGGCCGGTGCAGCAAGGCCCATTTTCTGCAACTGTGAGCCCCTGAGGGGCAAGGATTGGCTGACCTGGGCAGCCTGACCCGGCCGGCCAGCCCTCCCCAGGTGTGCCTGGGCTGAGGTCAATATAAATACCGCTCCAGGCAGCAAGAGCCTCTGCAGCTGTGCCTGACGCCATATTCTCTGCCCCGTCCGTCACCAGTCTCGGGGCTGGGCTGCTGGGAGGGAGTAGGGCCCACGGCTCTGTGCGTGGCCCGGTGCGAGTGGGGCTGTGCTGGACTTTCTGCAGGAGTTGCCGGGCTGCCACCTGCTAAAGAAGGGGATGTGTCACCCATACCTGCCGCTGGAATTTCTCCCCGGGCAGAGGTGAGGAAGGAGAAAAGCAGTGGGGGCCGGGACAGGAGGGGTACATCAGGCAGGGAAATGGAAAGCTTCCAGAAGAGCGCCCGGGGCCAGGACCATGCTGGCTGGCCTGCAGGCCCCAAGTCAGCCTGTGTGCCGTGGCTGGTGTGGCTCCACGGCCCTTCCTCTAGGTTTTCAAGTCCTTGCACACCTTCAGGTGTTTTACCTGGAAAGGGTGGGAACGGTTCAGCAGCAGCTGGCCTGGGGGTCAGCTCACGTTTACTCAGGGACGCCTCGGCACGGTCCCCCAGCTTTGCAATGAGGACGTTCCTTGCGGGGGGGCTGCTGGCTGCCTGGGAGATGATTCCCCACCTCTGACCAACTTGAGAATTGTTTACCAGTGGAGCAAGTGCCCTGATAGGGTTTTCATCTGTGTAACTAGTGGATTCTTAATTGGCAATGTGAACGGTGATACCAGAGGTCCAGAATCAGGATGGAAATACTTATCCCCAACACGTACAGGCGTAAAAACCTGGGGAGGCCGTGTGCAGCCAGCACCCTTGGGGATGGGCTTCCGACTGACCCCTCAACGTTCTGGTGTCCAGCCACTGCTTTAGAATTTCTGGGGCCCAGTACTGACTCTAAGGGTTCTGTAACCCAGCCTCTGTCGGCCTTTAGTGAGACCCGCACTTCCAGGATCCTACAGAGCAGGGTCTGTGTGACTGTTCTGTGGCTTCGGTAACAAATGACCACAAGCTGGGTGGTTTATTTATTTATTTATTTTTTTAAATTTTTTTAATTTTTTAACATCTTTATTGGAGTATAATTGTTTTACAATAGTGTGTTAGTTTTTCCTTTACAACAAACTGAATCAGTTATACATATACATATGTTCCCATATCTCTTCCCTCTTGCATCACCCTCTCTCCCACCCTCCCTATCCCACCCCTCTAGGTGGTCACAAAGCACAGAGGTGATCTCCCTGTGCTATGCGGCAGCTTCCCACTAGCTATCTAATTTACATTTGATAGTGTGTATATGTCCCTGCCACTCTCTCACTTCGTCTCAGCCCACCCTTCCCCCTCCCCATATCCTCAAGTCCATGCTCGAGTAAGTCTGTGTTTTATTCCTGTCCTACCACTAATCTGTTCATGACATTTTTTTCCCTTAGAGTCCATATATATGTGTTAGCATACGGTATTTGTTTTTCTCCTTCTGACTTACTTCACTCTGTATGACAGACTCCAGGTCCATCCACCTCATTATAAATAACTCAGTTTCATTTCTTTTTATGGCTGAGTAATATTCCATTGTATATATGTGCCACATCTTCTTTATCCATTCATCTGTTGATGGACACTTAGGTTGCTTCCATGTCCTGGCTATTGTAAATAGAGCTGCAATGAACATTTTGGTACATGAGTCTTTCTGAATTATGGTTTTCTCAGGGTATATGCCCAGTAGTGGGATTGCTGGGTCGTATGGTAGTTCTATTTGTAGTTTTTGAAGGAACCTCCATACTGTTCTCCATAGCGGCTGTATCAATTTACATTCCCACCAGCAGTGCAAGAGGGTTCCCTTCTCTCCACACCCTCTCCAGCATTTATTGTTTCTAGAGTTTTTATGATGGCCAATCTGACCGGTGTGAGATGATATCTCATTGTAGTTTTGATTTGCATTTCTCTAATGATTAATGAGGTTGAGCATTCTTTCATGTGTTTGTTAGCAATCTGTATATCTTCTTTGGAGAAATGTCTATTTAGTTCTTCTGCCCATTTTTGGTTTGGGTTGTTTGTTTTTTTGTTATTGAGCTGCATGAGTTGCTTATAAATTTTGGAAACTAATCCTTTGTCAGTTGCTTCATTTGCAAATATTTTCTCCCATTCTGAGGGTTGTCTTTTGGTCTTGTTTATGGTATCCTTTGCTGTGCAAAAGATTTTAAGTTTCATTAGGTCCCATTTGTTTATTTGTGTTTTTATTTCCATTTCTCTAGGAGGTGGGTCAAAAAGGATCTTGCTGTGATTTATGTCATAGAGTGTTCTGCCTATGTTTTCCTCTAAGAGTTTGATAGTGTCTGGCCTTACATTTAGGTCTTTAACCCATTTTGAGTTTATTTTTGTGTGTGGTGTTAGGGAGTGTTCTAATTTCATACTTCTACAGGTAGCTGTCCAGTTTTCCCAGCACCACTTATTGAAGAGGCTGTCTTTTCTCCACTGTATATCCTTCCCTCCTTTATCAAAGATAAGGTGACCATATGTGTGTGGGTTTATCTCTGGGCTTTCTATCCTGTTCCATTGATCTATATTTCTGTTTTTGTGCCAGTACCATATTGTCTTGATTACTGTAGCCTTGTAGTAGAGTCTGAAGTCCGGGAGCCTAATTCCTCCAGCTCCATTTCTCGTTCTCAAGATTGCTTTGGCTATTCGGGGTCTTTTGTGTTTCCATACAAATTGTGAAATCTTTTTGTTCTAGTTCTGTAAAAAATGCCAGTGGTAATTTGATAGGGATTGCATTGAATCGGTAGATTGCTTTGGGTAGTATAGTCATTTTCACAATGTTGATTCTTCCAATCCAAGAACATGGTATATCTCTCCATCTATTTGTATCATCTTTAATTTCTTCCAATCCAAGAACATGGTATATCTCTCCATCTATTTGTATCTTTAATTTCTTTCATCAGTGTCTTATAATTTTCTGCATACAGGTCTTTTGTCTCCTTAGGTAGGTTTATTCCTAGATTTTTTTTTTTTTTTTGCAGTACGCAGGCCTCTCACTGCTGTGGCCTCTCCCGTTGCGGAGCACAGGCTCCGGATGCACAGGCTCAGCAGCCATGGCTCATGGGCCCAGTCGCTCCACGGCATGTGGGATCTTCCTGGACTGGGGCACGAACCTGTGTCCCCTGCATCAGCAGGCGGATTCTCAACCACTGTGCCACCAGGGAAGCCCATTCCCAGATATTTTATTCTTTTTGTTGCAATGGTAAATGGGAGTGTTTTCTTAATTTCACTTTCAAATTTTTCATCATTACTGTATAGGAATGCCAGAGATTTCTGTGCATTAATTTTGTATCCTGCTACTTTACCAAATTCATTGACTCGCTCTAGTAGTTTTCTGGTAACATCTTTAGGATTCTCTATGTATAGTATCATGTCATCTGCAAACAGCGACAGCTTCATTTCTTCTTTTCCGATTTGGATTCCTTTTATTTCTTTTTCTTCTCTGATTGCTGTGGCTAAAACTTCCAAAACTATGTGGAATAAGAGTGGTGAGAGTGGGCAACCTTGTCTTATTCCTGATCTTAGTGGAAATGGTTTGTTTTTCACCATTGAGGATGAAGTTGGCTGTGGGTTTGTCATATATGGCCTTTATTATGTTGAGGAAAGTTCCCTCTATGCCTACTTTCTGCAGGGTTTTAATCATAAATGGGTGTTGAATTTTGTCAAAAGCTTTCTCTGCATCTATTGAGATGATCATATGGTTTTTCTCCTTCAATTTGTTAACATGGTGTATCACGTTTATTGATTTGCGTATATTGAAGAATCCTTGCATTCCTGGAATAAACCCCACTTAATCATGGTGTATGATCCTTTTAATGTGCTGTTGGATTCTGTTTGCTAGTATTTTGTTGAGGATTTTTGCATCTATGTTCATCAGTGATATTGGTCTGTAGTTTTCTTTCTTTGTGATGTCTTTGCCTGGTTTTGGTATCAGGGTTACGGTGGCCTCATAGAATGAGTTTGGGAGTGTTCCTCTCTCTGCTATCTTTTGGAAGAGTTTGAGAAGGATAGGTGTTAGCTCTTCTCTAAATGTTTGATAGAATTCGCCTGTGAAGCCATCTGGTCCTGGGCTTTTGTTTGTTGGAAGATTTTTAATCACAATTTCAATTTCAGTGCTTGTGATTGGTCTGTTCATATTTTCTAGTTCTTCCTGATTCAGTCTTGGCAGGTTGTGCATTTCTAAGAATTTGTACATTTCTTCCAGGTTTTCCATTTTATTGGCATAGTGTTGCTTGTAGTAATCTCTCACGATCCTTTGTATTTCTGCAGTGTCAGTTGTTACTTCTCCTTTTTCATTTCTAATTCTAATGATTTGAGTCTTCTCCCTTTTTTTCTTGATGAGTCTGGCTAATGGTTTATCAATTTTGTTTATCTTCTCAGAGAACCATCTTTTAGTTTTATTGATCTTTGCTATCGTTTCCTTCATTTCTTTTTCATTTATTTCTGATCTGATCTTTATGATTTCTTTCCTTCTGCTAACTTTGGGTTTTTTTTTGTTCTTCTTTCTCTAATTGCTTTAGGTGCAAGTTTAGGTTGTTTATTTGAGATGTTTCCTGTTTCTTAAGGTAGGATTGTATTGCTATAAACTTCCCTCTTAGAACTGCTTTTGCTGCATCCCATAGGTTTTGGGTTGTCGTGTCTCCATTGTCATTTGTTTCTAGGTATTTTTTGATTTCCTCTTTGATTTCTTCAGTGATCACTTCGTTATTAAGTAGTGTATTGTTTAGCCTCCATGTGCTTGTATTTTTTACAGACTTTTTCCTGTAATTGATATCTAGTCTCATAGCGTTGTGGTCGGAAAAGATACTTGATACAATTTCAATTTTCTTAAATTTACCAAGGCTTGATTTGTGACCCAAGATATGATCTTTCCTGGAGAATCTTCCATGAGCACTTGAGAAAAATGTGTATTCTGTTGTTTTTGGATGGAATGTCCTAGAAGTATCAATTAACTCCATCTTGTTTAAAGTATCATTTAAAGCTTGTGTTTCCTTATTTATTTTCATTTTTGATGATCTGTCCATTGGTGAAAGTGGGTTGTTAAAGTCCCCTACTATGAATGTGTTACTGTCCATTTCCCCTTTTATGGCTGTTAGTATTTGCCTTATGTATTGAGGTGCTCCTATGTTGGGTGCATAAATATTTACAATTGTTATATCTTCTTCTTGAATCGACCCCTTGATCATTATGTAGTGTCCTTCTTTGTCTCTTGTAATAGTCTTTATTTTAAAGTCTATTTTGTCTGATATGAGAATTGCTACTCCAGCTTTCTTTTGATTTCCATTTGCATGGAATATCTTTTTCCATCCCCTCACTTTCAGTCTGTATGTGTCCCTAGGTCTGAAGTGGGTCTCTTGTAGACAGCATATATATGGGTCTTGTTTTTGTATCCATTCAGCCAGTCTGTGTCTTTTGGTGGGAACATTTAATCCATTTACATTTAAGGTAATTATCGATATGTATGTTCCTATTCCCATTTTCTTAATTGTTTTGCATTTGTTATTGTAGGTCTTTTCCTTCTCTTGTATTTCTTGCCTAGAGAAGTCCCTTTAGCCTTTGTTGTAAAGCTGGTTTGATGGTGCTGAACTGTCTCAGCTTTTGCTTGTCTGTAAACGTTTTAATTTCTCCATCAAATCTGAATGAGATCCTTGCTGGGTAGAGTAATCTAGGTTGTAGGTTTTTCTCCTTCATTACTTTAAATATGTCTTGCCACTCCCTTCTGGCTTGCAGAGTTTCTGCTGAAAGATCAGCTGTTAACCTTATGGGGATTCCCTTGTGTGTTATTTGTTGTTTTTCCCTTGCTGCTTTTAATATGTTTTCTTTGTATTTAATTTTTGACAGTTTGATTAATATGTGTCTTGGTGTGTTTCTCTTTGGGTTTATCCTGTATGGGACTCTCTGTGCTTCCTGGACTTGATTAACTATTTCCTTTCTCATATTAGGGAAGTTTTCAACTATAATCTCTTCAAATATTTTCTCAGTCCCTTTCTTTTTCTCTTCTTCTTCTGGGACCCCTATAGTTCGAATTTTGGTGCATTTAATGTTGTCCCAGAGGTCTCTGAGACTGTCCTCAGTTCTTTTCATTCTTTTTTCTTTATTCTTCTCTGCAGTAGTTATTTCCACTATTTTATCTTCCAGGTCACTTATCCATTCTTCTGCCTCAGTCATTCTATTGATCCCATCTAGAGTATTTTTGATTTCATTTATTGTGTTGTTCGTCATTGTTTGTTTCCTCTTTAGTTCTTCTAGGTCCTTGTTAAATGTTTCTTGCATTTTCTCTATTCTATTTCCAAGATTTTGGATCATCTTTACTATCATTATTCTGAATTCTTTTTCAGGTAGACTGCCTATTTCCTCTTCATTTGTTAGGTCAGGTGGGTTTTTTAATCTTGCTCCTTCATCTGCTGTGTGTTTTTCTGTCTTCTCATTTTGCTTATCTTACTGTGTTTGCAGTCTCCTTTTTGCAGGCTGCAGGTTTTTTGGGTTGTGTAGGCTTCCTGGTGGAGGAGAGTATTGCCTGTGTTGTGGTGGATGAGGCTGGATCGTATCTTTCTGGTGAGCAGGTCTACATCTCGTGGTGTGTTTTGGGGTGTCTGTGGCCTTATTATGTTTTTAGGCAGCCTCTCTGCTAATGGGTGGGGTTGTGTTCCTGTCTTGCTAGTTGTTTGTCATAGGGTGTCCAGCACTGTAGCTTGCTGGTCGTTGAGTGAAACTGGGTGTTGGTGTTGAGATGGAGATCTCTGGGAGATTTTCACCATTTGATATTATGTGGAGCTGGGAGGTCTCTTGTGGACCAGTGTCCTGAAGTTGGCTCTCCCACCTCAGAGGCACAGCACTGACTCCTGGCCACAGCACCAAGAGCCTTTCATCCACACGGCTCAGAATAAAAGGGAGGAAAAGTAAGAAAGAAAGAAAGGAAAGAAAGAAAGAAAGAAAGAAAGAAAGAAAGAAAGAAAGAAAGAAAGAAAGAAAGAAAGAAAGAAAGAGGATAAAATAAAATAAAGTTATTCAAATAAAAAATAATTATTAAGAAAAAAAATTTTTAAGTAAAAAAAAAAACAAGAAAAAAAAAACGGACGGACAGAACCATAGGACAAATGGTGAAAGCAAAGCTATACAGACAAAATCTCACACAGAAGCATACACATACATACACAAACGAGGAAAAGGGGGAAAAATAATATATCTTGCTCCCAAAGTCCACCTCCTCAATTTGGGATGATTCGTTGTCTATTCAGGTATTCCACAGATGCAGGGCACATCAAGTTGACTGTGGAGCTTTAATCCGTTGCTTCTGAGGCTGCTGGGAGAGATTTCCCTTTCTCTTCTTTGTTCGTACAGTTCCTGGGGTTCAGCTTTGGATTTGGCCCCGCCTCTGCGTGTAGGTTGCCCAAGGGCGTCTGCCCCTCGCTCAGGACGGGGTTAAAGGAGCAGCTGAATCGTGGTCTCTGGCTCACTCAGGCCGGGGTGGGGGGGGGGGGAGGGAGGGGCACGGAGGCGGGGCGAGTCCGTGACGTCAGAGGCCGGCGTGACGCTGCACCGGCCCGAGGCGCGCCGGGCGTTCTCCCGGGGAAGTTGTCGCTGGATCCCGGGATCCCAGCGGTGGCGGGCTGCACGGGCTCCCGGGAGGGGAGGTGTGGACAGTGACCTGTGCTCGCACACAGGCTTCTTGGTGGCGGCAGCAGCGGCCTTAGCGTCTCACGCCCGTCTCTGGGGTCCGCGCTGACAGCTGCGGCTCGCGCCCGTCTCTGGGGCTCCTTTAAGCGGCGCTCTGAATCCCCTCTCCTCGTGCACCCTGAAACAGTGGTCTCTTACCTCTTCGGCAGCTCCAGACTTCTCCCGGACTCCCTCCCGGCCAGTGGTGGCGCGCTAACCCCTTCAGGCTGTGTTCACGCCGCCAACCCCAGTCCTCTCCCTGTGGTCCGACCAAAGCCCGAAGCCGAGCCTCAGCTCCCGGTCCCCCGCCCGCTCCGGCGGGTGAGCAGACGAGCCTCTCGGGCTGGTGAGTGCTGGTTGGCACCGATCCTCTGCGGGAATCTCTCTGCTTTGCCCTCCGCACCCCTGTGGCTGCGCTCTCCTCCGCGGCTCTGAAGCTCCCCCACTCCGCCACCCGCAGTCTCCGCCTGCGAAGGGGCCTCTAGTGTGTGGAAACCTTTCCTCCTTCATGGCTCCCTCCCACTGGTGCAGGTCCATCCCTAATCTTTTGTCTCTGCTTTTTCTGTTTTCTTTTGCCCTACCCAGGTACGTGGGGAGTTTCTTGCCTTTGGGGAGGTCTGAGGTCTTTTGCGAGTGTTCAGTGGGTGTTCTGTAGGAGCAGTTCCACGTGTAGATGTATTTCTGATGTATCTGTGGGGAGGAGGGTGATCTCCGCGTCTTACTCTTCCGCCATCTTCCCAGCTCCAGAGGTGGTTTTATTCTCCAAAAAATAAATGGCGCATGGACTCAAGGTGCACAAGCTTCAATAGTTGTGGTGCACAGGCTCAGTAGTTGTGACCCACCGGCTTAGTTGCTCCATGGCACGTGGGATCTTCTCGGACCAGGGATCGAACCCGTGTCCCCTGCATTGGCAGGAGAATTCTTAACCACTGCATCATCAGGGAAGTCCCAGAATCGCAGTCTCCCTTTTAATATACCTTAAGCCCAAAGAATCCATGGAAAATTGTTACAAAAAATAAGACAATAAAATATTGTAAGGACAATAACAGAAGCATATAGTACAGAGTTCCTACAGACACATCCCAAGCAGTTACAAAGTATATTAAAAGGGAGGCTGCAATTTTAAAAGAATAAGATAAATTATACCCACAAACTCCCAATCTTTCCTGAAACTTTGCAATCTGAAACCCAATTGTACGAAGCAGAAGATTCCAGGAGACATTCTACAAATGAAGGACTCTAAACCCTGTGGGTGGATAAGGAATTCTGGAAGGAAGGTATCCTCACCCAAGGAGAGCAGGTTCCTATACTTCTCTAACATCACATCCCTGTACAATTCCCATTGATCTTGGTCCAGGCATTCTCACTTCTCTTGAGAGAAATCTATGGGCACATCCTGGAATGTCAGCAGTCCCTGAAATTAAAAGTACACATGCCATGTGGCCACGGGAAGAGCTCATAATGTGACCCAAGAAGAAAACAGCAAGTTAAGAGAAGTGGTTTTAATTTAGAATCATGTCTTGAATTATCCACTAATATATATATATATACATATATATATATATATATATATATTTACAAAGTAACATTCTCTACCTTATTTCTAACTATCAGGAAAGAGTATGGCATGTGATCCACAAAACCAGTATAGAGACTGTTCTTATCTGGAAATGAAATGATAAAATAATGGTTTCAACACAGGCATATGCATTTTTGAGTGCTTTATTTTATCAAACTGGATAAAATGTGTGTATTTCTCAGACAAAAAAGACATGTCGATGTAGAAATGTACCATTCAACTATTCATGGGTCCACAAGTACACTGGAGAGAGTGTAAAATTGCAGATTCTGATACAGTAGGGCCGGTGGGCCTGAGTTCTATTTTTTTAACAAGCTGATTTTTAACTAGTCATGCCACAGTCTCTGATTCATTAACGACAATTGTGAATAGCAGAGACATAATAAGGAAAGGTAAACATTCATAGTTAACTTTTAACTTCAAGTGTGTTATGGATTTCACACGTTTAATAGGATAGTAAGCACAGCAGCAACCACCATTTGTGAACATTCACTGTAGACCGTGTGTATCTTTCTGACTTTTTGTGTAGGATTCCAGGAAAAAGGCCTGCGCTGCGGCCACAGTGGGCGGGGCCCTCAGGCCGGGCCGCCCCTCCAGGACCCCCGACGGGGCCCTGAGCTTCTGGCGGCTCCTCCCCCGGCGCCCCGCTCCCTCCCAGGAGGCCTCGGGGCAGAACGGCCCCGCCCACTGCGCCCAGAACGGAGCCCGCGTTTCCTCAGAGCTGGAGCTCCCGGCTCGGGGTCTCTTCCCTTCGCCGTCACGGAGCTGCCCCGGAGCCCGAGGGGAGGGCGGCCTCACTGACGCTGCCGGCTGCGGAGGGGCCCCGGCGGCCGAAGCCGCGACAGTCGTGGGGACGGCGGGCCGGGTAAGTGGGTCCGGTGCCGGGCGGCCGCGCAAGAGCAGCTTCTGAGGGGAAGGGTTTCGCGGCCACCCGCCGCTGCTGTGCAGAACGAGCGGCCTCGGGGTCTGGTCCCGGGGAACTTCGGCCCCTCCTCTCGGCCCTGCCCTCGGCCTGGCTCGCGGGGCTCGGGGGGCGTGGGGAGAGGGCGGCTGAACGTCCTGAGGGGACACGGGGCGAGGGAGGCGCAGGGTCCGGCCGCAGCGTCAGCGACGCTCCTCCCGACGGCGGGGAAAGCGGCCGAAAGTTCCTCCCGAGGCTCCCAGGCCTCTTGTTCAGCCGAGGCCCTGTGCGCCCCTTCCTCCCAGAGCTAAAGTACTGGGGGGAGGGGACAGGGCGGGGGGCTGGCGCAGGTGATGGGGGACGTGAAAAGGTGATTGTCAGCTAAGGAGAACCTGCTCTCCCAAGGTGAGGAATGCAGGGCTTTCCTTATGCGAAAATGCCGGAGTCAGGCTCACGAATTCCTTCCTTTGATATGCACCTCAGCTCTCTGGGGCCTGCATCCTGTATTTGCATATCCTGAGTTCCTCAGGGCCTGCCCGCTCACATTGGAGAGGATGACTGTGGCATCTTTTGTTTACTGAGGTGGCAAGAAATATTCCATTTCTCACAGGCTTGAGGAGCAGACAGTGAAGAAGCGTCGGAGAGCCTCACTCGGCATCATCACCCCACGAGCAGACCAGGAAGCTGAGGCTCCGAGAAGCCAAGTAATCCAGCCGGAAGCACAGCTGAGGGACCACGGAGTGGGGTCTGCACCCGCCGCCCGCCCAGGGGGAATGCCCCCCCCCCCCCGCAGGTTCCACACCTATTCCCTTCACCCCCTCCCGGGGCCAGCTCACAGAGCCTCCTCCCGGGGGGACTCACTCACCTTCTTCTAACAGGATCCGTCTCACTGTCCTGTTCTGGGATCACCCGGAAGGCTTGTCACTGAAGCACGTTCAGCCTCACGTCACCAGGGCAGCTTTCCTGGATCGCACTCACCACCTGCACGTCCACTCCCAGCTCAGACCCAGAAAGGACCCCTCGGCCCCATGGCTCTGCCTGGGCTCCCTCCCCCTCCTGCCTGGTCTGTCCCTCTCATGTCCCCTGCAGGGTCACCAGGAGCTCCCACCTGCCCCAGGCAGGCCCTCTGCTCTGTCCTGGGGAGGCCTCCGTGGTGTCAGGTGGAAGACACAAGAGATACCCGTGGGGCTCCCCTCATGCAGCCCAGTGGCCAGCACCCGCCTACTCACCTCATCACTCGGGATGAACAAGGGTTCAGGGGGTCCGTGGCATCTCCTGGTCCTCATTCCATCCCAGCACTGCCCACAGGGAAGTTGCTAAGCAACTTTGTGCCGGCTGCACAGAGAGGACGCTCATACACATGGCCCCCTCCCAGCACGCGGGGCTCTTGTGGTCAGGCCCCTCCCAGGGTATGGAGCTCAGCTGAGCAGGTACCCAGCAGCCCACGGGGCACTCGTGGTCAGGCCCCTCCCAAGATATGAGGCTCAGCTGAGCAGGTACCCAGCAGCCCATGGGGCTCTCGTGGTCAGGCCCCTCCCAGGGTATGGAACTCAGCTGAGCTGGTACCCAGCAGCCCACGGGGCTCTCGTGGTCAGGCCCCTCCCAAGGTATGGAACTCAGCTGGGAAGGTACCCCAGCAAGGCTGGGTACATAGGAACTGTGCACGTAGCCCTACTTTCAGAGCACCCCCAGCTCACCTGTTGGTCAGAGCTGACACAAAGCACCTCAGAGCAGGACCTGAACTAACAAACAGCAGCTCCGGGACAGGTCTGTGACCCTGGGCTTCACTTTGTGTGGTCTCCTTCCACCGGGTCTTCCAGAGGCTTCCACTGCAGCTGGGGCATCAGGCCTCTGTTTTACCCACGCCCCTCCTCTCCCTGACTCCTGGGTTCCTCTCATTAGGAGAGGGTCTTCTTGAAGTTGTCTCCCACTCATGGGCCAGATAAAATGATTAGAAAACAAGCCAGAGCTGCAGCCCCTTGTCTATCCTGACCCTCAGGACCTATACCTGTTCTTGGACCTGGCCGGTGCAGCAAGGCCCATTTTCTGCAACTGTGAGCCCCTGAGGGGCAAGGATTGGCTGACCTGGGCAGCCTGACCCGGCCGGCCAGCCCTCCCCAGGTGTGCCTGGGCTGAGGTCAATATAAATACCGCTCCAGGCAGCAAGAGCCTCTGCAGCTGTGCCTGACGCCATATTCTCTGCCCCGTCCGTCACCAGTCTCGGGGCTGGGCTGCTGGGAGGGAGTAGGGCCCACGGCTCTGTGCGTGGCCCGGTGCGAGTGGGGCTGTGCTGGACTTTCTGCAGGAGTTGCCGGGCTGCCACCTGCTAAAGAAGGGGATGTGTCACCCATACCTGCCGCTGGAATTTCTCCCCGGGCAGAGGTGAGGAAGGAGAAAAGCAGTGGGGGCCGGGACAGGAGGGGTACATCAGGCAGGGAAATGGAAAGCTTCCAGAAGAGCGCCCGGGGCCAGGACCATGCTGGCTGGCCTGCAGGCCCCAAGTCAGCCTGTGTGCCGTGGCTGGTGTGGCTCCACGGCCCTTCCTCTAGGTTTTCAAGTCCTTGCACACCTTCAGGTGTTTTACCTGGAAAGGGTGGGAACGGTTCAGCAGCAGCTGGCCTGGGGGTCAGCTCACGTTTACTCAGGGACGCCTCGGCACGGTCCCCCAGCTTTGCAATGAGGACGTTCCTTGCGGGGGGGCTGCTGGCTGCCTGGGAGATGATTCCCCACCTCTGACCAACTTGAGAATTGTTTACCAGTGGAGCAAGTGCCCTGATAGGGTTTTCATCTGTGTAACTAGTGGATTCTTAATTGGCAATGTGAACGGTGATACCAGAGGTCCAGAATCAGGATGGAAATACTTATCCCCAACACGTACAGGCGTAAAAACCTGGGGAGGCCGTGTGCAGCCAGCACCCTTGGGGATGGGCTTCCGACTGACCCCTCAACGTTCTGGTGTCCAGCCACTGCTTTAGAATTTCTGGGGCCCAGTACTGACTCTAAGGGTTCTGTAACCCAGCCTCTGTCGGCCTTTAGTGAGACCCGCACTTCCAGGATCCTACAGAGCAGGGTCTGTGTGACTGTTCTGTGGCTTCGGTAACAAATGACCACAAGCTGGGTGGTTTATTTATTTATTTATTTTTTTAAATTTTTTTAATTTTTTAACATCTTTATTGGAGTATAATTGTTTTACAATAGTGTGTTAGTTTTTCCTTTACAACAAACTGAATCAGTTATACATATACATATGTTCCCATATCTCTTCCCTCTTGCATCACCCTCTCTCCCACCCTCCCTATCCCACCCCTCTAGGTGGTCACAAAGCACAGAGGTGATCTCCCTGTGCTATGCGGCAGCTTCCCACTAGCTATCTAATTTACATTTGATAGTGTGTATATGTCCCTGCCACTCTCTCACTTCGTCTCAGCCCACCCTTCCCCCTCCCCATATCCTCAAGTCCATGCTCGAGTAAGTCTGTGTTTTATTCCTGTCCTACCACTAATCTGTTCATGACATTTTTTTCCCTTAGAGTCCATATATATGTGTTAGCATACGGTATTTGTTTTTCTCCTTCTGACTTACTTCACTCTGTATGACAGACTCCAGGTCCATCCACCTCATTATAAATAACTCAGTTTCATTTCTTTTTATGGCTGAGTAATATTCCATTGTATATATGTGCCACATCTTCTTTATCCATTCATCTGTTGATGGACACTTAGGTTGCTTCCATGTCCTGGCTATTGTAAATAGAGCTGCAATGAACATTTTGGTACATGAGTCTTTCTGAATTATGGTTTTCTCAGGGTATATGCCCAGTAGTGGGATTGCTGGGTCGTATGGTAGTTCTATTTGTAGTTTTTGAAGGAACCTCCATACTGTTCTCCATAGCGGCTGTATCAATTTACATTCCCACCAGCAGTGCAAGAGGGTTCCCTTCTCTCCACACCCTCTCCAGCATTTATTGTTTCTAGAGTTTTTATGATGGCCAATCTGACCGGTGTGAGATGATATCTCATTGTAGTTTTGATTTGCATTTCTCTAATGATTAATGAGGTTGAGCATTCTTTCATGTGTTTGTTAGCAATCTGTATATCTTCTTTGGAGAAATGTCTATTTAGTTCTTCTGCCCATTTTTGGTTTGGGTTGTTTGTTTTTTTGTTATTGAGCTGCATGAGTTGCTTATAAATTTTGGAAACTAATCCTTTGTCAGTTGCTTCATTTGCAAATATTTTCTCCCATTCTGAGGGTTGTCTTTTGGTCTTGTTTATGGTATCCTTTGCTGTGCAAAAGATTTTAAGTTTCATTAGGTCCCATTTGTTTATTTGTGTTTTTATTTCCATTTCTCTAGGAGGTGGGTCAAAAAGGATCTTGCTGTGATTTATGTCATAGAGTGTTCTGCCTATGTTTTCCTCTAAGAGTTTGATAGTGTCTGGCCTTACATTTAGGTCTTTAACCCATTTTGAGTTTATTTTTGTGTGTGGTGTTAGGGAGTGTTCTAATTTCATACTTCTACAGGTAGCTGTCCAGTTTTCCCAGCACCACTTATTGAAGAGGCTGTCTTTTCTCCACTGTATATCCTTCCCTCCTTTATCAAAGATAAGGTGACCATATGTGTGTGGGTTTATCTCTGGGCTTTCTATCCTGTTCCATTGATCTATATTTCTGTTTTTGTGCCAGTACCATATTGTCTTGATTACTGTAGCCTTGTAGTAGAGTCTGAAGTCCGGGAGCCTAATTCCTCCAGCTCCATTTCTCGTTCTCAAGATTGCTTTGGCTATTCGGGGTCTTTTGTGTTTCCATACAAATTGTGAAATCTTTTTGTTCTAGTTCTGTAAAAAATGCCAGTGGTAATTTGATAGGGATTGCATTGAATCGGTAGATTGCTTTGGGTAGTATAGTCATTTTCACAATGTTGATTCTTCCAATCCAAGAACATGGTATATCTCTCCATCTATTTGTATCATCTTTAATTTCTTCCAATCCAAGAACATGGTATATCTCTCCATCTATTTGTATCTTTAATTTCTTTCATCAGTGTCTTATAATTTTCTGCATACAGGTCTTTTGTCTCCTTAGGTAGGTTTATTCCTAGATTTTTTTTTTTTTTTTGCAGTACGCAGGCCTCTCACTGCTGTGGCCTCTCCCGTTGCGGAGCACAGGCTCCGGATGCACAGGCTCAGCAGCCATGGCTCATGGGCCCAGTCGCTCCACGGCATGTGGGATCTTCCTGGACTGGGGCACGAACCTGTGTCCCCTGCATCAGCAGGCGGATTCTCAACCACTGTGCCACCAGGGAAGCCCATTCCCAGATATTTTATTCTTTTTGTTGCAATGGTAAATGGGAGTGTTTTCTTAATTTCACTTTCAAATTTTTCATCATTACTGTATAGGAATGCCAGAGATTTCTGTGCATTAATTTTGTATCCTGCTACTTTACCAAATTCATTGACTCGCTCTAGTAGTTTTCTGGTAACATCTTTAGGATTCTCTATGTATAGTATCATGTCATCTGCAAACAGCGACAGCTTCATTTCTTCTTTTCCGATTTGGATTCCTTTTATTTCTTTTTCTTCTCTGATTGCTGTGGCTAAAACTTCCAAAACTATGTGGAATAAGAGTGGTGAGAGTGGGCAACCTTGTCTTATTCCTGATCTTAGTGGAAATGGTTTGTTTTTCACCATTGAGGATGAAGTTGGCTGTGGGTTTGTCATATATGGCCTTTATTATGTTGAGGAAAGTTCCCTCTATGCCTACTTTCTGCAGGGTTTTAATCATAAATGGGTGTTGAATTTTGTCAAAAGCTTTCTCTGCATCTATTGAGATGATCATATGGTTTTTCTCCTTCAATTTGTTAACATGGTGTATCACGTTTATTGATTTGCGTATATTGAAGAATCCTTGCATTCCTGGAATAAACCCCACTTAATCATGGTGTATGATCCTTTTAATGTGCTGTTGGATTCTGTTTGCTAGTATTTTGTTGAGGATTTTTGCATCTATGTTCATCAGTGATATTGGTCTGTAGTTTTCTTTCTTTGTGATGTCTTTGCCTGGTTTTGGTATCAGGGTTACGGTGGCCTCATAGAATGAGTTTGGGAGTGTTCCTCTCTCTGCTATCTTTTGGAAGAGTTTGAGAAGGATAGGTGTTAGCTCTTCTCTAAATGTTTGATAGAATTCGCCTGTGAAGCCATCTGGTCCTGGGCTTTTGTTTGTTGGAAGATTTTTAATCACAATTTCAATTTCAGTGCTTGTGATTGGTCTGTTCATATTTTCTAGTTCTTCCTGATTCAGTCTTGGCAGGTTGTGCATTTCTAAGAATTTGTACATTTCTTCCAGGTTTTCCATTTTATTGGCATAGTGTTGCTTGTAGTAATCTCTCACGATCCTTTGTATTTCTGCAGTGTCAGTTGTTACTTCTCCTTTTTCATTTCTAATTCTAATGATTTGAGTCTTCTCCCTTTTTTTCTTGATGAGTCTGGCTAATGGTTTATCAATTTTGTTTATCTTCTCAGAGAACCATCTTTTAGTTTTATTGATCTTTGCTATCGTTTCCTTCATTTCTTTTTCATTTATTTCTGATCTGATCTTTATGATTTCTTTCCTTCTGCTAACTTTGGGTTTTTTTTTGTTCTTCTTTCTCTAATTGCTTTAGGTGCAAGTTTAGGTTGTTTATTTGAGATGTTTCCTGTTTCTTAAGGTAGGATTGTATTGCTATAAACTTCCCTCTTAGAACTGCTTTTGCTGCATCCCATAGGTTTTGGGTTGTCGTGTCTCCATTGTCATTTGTTTCTAGGTATTTTTTGATTTCCTCTTTGATTTCTTCAGTGATCACTTCGTTATTAAGTAGTGTATTGTTTAGCCTCCATGTGCTTGTATTTTTTACAGACTTTTTCCTGTAATTGATATCTAGTCTCATAGCGTTGTGGTCGGAAAAGATACTTGATACAATTTCAATTTTCTTAAATTTACCAAGGCTTGATTTGTGACCCAAGATATGATCTTTCCTGGAGAATCTTCCATGAGCACTTGAGAAAAATGTGTATTCTGTTGTTTTTGGATGGAATGTCCTAGAAGTATCAATTAACTCCATCTTGTTTAAAGTATCATTTAAAGCTTGTGTTTCCTTATTTATTTTCATTTTTGATGATCTGTCCATTGGTGAAAGTGGGTTGTTAAAGTCCCCTACTATGAATGTGTTACTGTCCATTTCCCCTTTTATGGCTGTTAGTATTTGCCTTATGTATTGAGGTGCTCCTATGTTGGGTGCATAAATATTTACAATTGTTATATCTTCTTCTTGAATCGACCCCTTGATCATTATGTAGTGTCCTTCTTTGTCTCTTGTAATAGTCTTTATTTTAAAGTCTATTTTGTCTGATATGAGAATTGCTACTCCAGCTTTCTTTTGATTTCCATTTGCATGGAATATCTTTTTCCATCCCCTCACTTTCAGTCTGTATGTGTCCCTAGGTCTGAAGTGGGTCTCTTGTAGACAGCATATATATGGGTCTTGTTTTTGTATCCATTCAGCCAGTCTGTGTCTTTTGGTGGGAACATTTAATCCATTTACATTTAAGGTAATTATCGATATGTATGTTCCTATTCCCATTTTCTTAATTGTTTTGCATTTGTTATTGTAGGTCTTTTCCTTCTCTTGTATTTCTTGCCTAGAGAAGTCCCTTTAGCCTTTGTTGTAAAGCTGGTTTGATGGTGCTGAACTGTCTCAGC
This sequence comes from Kogia breviceps, assembly GCF_026419965.1. NCBI lineage: Eukaryota > Metazoa > Chordata > Mammalia > Artiodactyla > Physeteridae > Kogia > Kogia breviceps. Next base: position 29,103 of record NW_026711857.1, read on the forward strand.
TTTTGCTTGTCTGTAAACGTTTTAATTTCTCCATCAAATCTGAATGAGATCCTTGCTGGGTAGAGTAATCTAGGTTGTAGGTTTTTCTCCTTCATTACTTTAAATATGTCTTGCCACTCCCTTCTGGCTTGCAGAGTTTCTGCTGAAAGATCAGCTGTTAACCTTATGGGGATTCCCTTGTGTGTTATTTGTTGTTTTTCCCTTGCTGCTTTTAATATGTTTTCTTTGTATTTAATTTTTGACAGTTTGATTAATATGTGTCTTGGTGTGTTTCTCTTTGGGTTTATCCTGTATGGGACTCTCTGTGCTTCCTGGACTTGATTAACTATTTCCTTTCTCATATTAGGGAAGTTTTCAACTATAATCTCTTCAAATATTTTCTCAGTCCCTTTCTTTTTCTCTTCTTCTTCTGGGACCCCTATAGTTCGAATTTTGGTGCATTTAATGTTGTCCCAGAGGTCTCTGAGACTGTCCTCAGTTCTTTTCATTCTTTTTTCTTTATTCTTCTCTGCAGTAGTTATTTCCACTATTTTATCTTCCAGGTCACTTATCCATTCTTCTGCCTCAGTCATTCTATTGATCCCATCTAGAGTATTTTTGATTTCATTTATTGTGTTGTTCGTCATTGTTTGTTTCCTCTTTAGTTCTTCTAGGTCCTTGTTAAATGTTTCTTGCATTTTCTCTATTCTATTTCCAAGATTTTGGATCATCTTTACTATCATTATTCTGAATTCTTTTTCAGGTAGACTGCCTATTTCCTCTTCATTTGTTAGGTCAGGTGGGTTTTTTAATCTTGCTCCTTCATCTGCTGTGTGTTTTTCTGTCTTCTCATTTTGCTTATCTTACTGTGTTTGCAGTCTCCTTTTTGCAGGCTGCAGGTTTTTTGGGTTGTGTAGGCTTCCTGGTGGAGGAGAGTATTGCCTGTGTTGTGGTGGATGAGGCTGGATCGTATCTTTCTGGTGAGCAGGTCTACATCTCGTGGTGTGTTTTGGGGTGTCTGTGGCCTTATTATGTTTTTAGGCAGCCTCTCTGCTAATGGGTGGGGTTGTGTTCCTGTCTTGCTAGTTGTTTGTCATAGGGTGTCCAGCACTGTAGCTTGCTGGTCGTTGAGTGAAACTGGGTGTTGGTGTTGAGATGGAGATCTCTGGGAGATTTTCACCATTTGATATTATGTGGAGCTGGGAGGTCTCTTGTGGACCAGTGTCCTGAAGTTGGCTCTCCCACCTCAGAGGCACAGCACTGACTCCTGGCCACAGCACCAAGAGCCTTTCATCCACACGGCTCAGAATAAAAGGGAGGAAAAGTAAGAAAGAAAGAAAGGAAAGAAAGAAAGAAAGAAAGAAAGAAAGAAAGAAAGAAAGAAAGAAAGAAAGAAAGAAAGAAAGAAAGAGGATAAAATAAAATAAAGTTATTCAAATAAAAAATAATTATTAAGAAAAAAAATTTTTAAGTAAAAAAAAAAACAAGAAAAAAAAAACGGACGGACAGAACCATAGGACAAATGGTGAAAGCAAAGCTATACAGACAAAATCTCACACAGAAGCATACACATACATACACAAACGAGGAAAAGGGGGAAAAATAATATATCTTGCTCCCAAAGTCCACCTCCTCAATTTGGGATGATTCGTTGTCTATTCAGGTATTCCACAGATGCAGGGCACATCAAGTTGACTGTGGAGCTTTAATCCGTTGCTTCTGAGGCTGCTGGGAGAGATTTCCCTTTCTCTTCTTTGTTCGTACAGTTCCTGGGGTTCAGCTTTGGATTTGGCCCCGCCTCTGCGTGTAGGTTGCCCAAGGGCGTCTGCCCCTCGCTCAGGACGGGGTTAAAGGAGCAGCTGAATCGTGGTCTCTGGCTCACTCAGGCCGGGGTGGGGGGGGGGGGAGGGAGGGGCACGGAGGCGGGGCGAGTCCGTGACGTCAGAGGCCGGCGTGACGCTGCACCGGCCCGAGGCGCGCCGGGCGTTCTCCCGGGGAAGTTGTCGCTGGATCCCGGGATCCCAGCGGTGGCGGGCTGCACGGGCTCCCGGGAGGGGAGGTGTGGACAGTGACCTGTGCTCGCACACAGGCTTCTTGGTGGCGGCAGCAGCGGCCTTAGCGTCTCACGCCCGTCTCTGGGGTCCGCGCTGACAGCTGCGGCTCGCGCCCGTCTCTGGGGCTCCTTTAAGCGGCGCTCTGAATCCCCTCTCCTCGTGCACCCTGAAACAGTGGTCTCTTACCTCTTCGGCAGCTCCAGACTTCTCCCGGACTCCCTCCCGGCCAGTGGTGGCGCGCTAACCCCTTCAGGCTGTGTTCACGCCGCCAACCCCAGTCCTCTCCCTGTGGTCCGACCAAAGCCCGAAGCCGAGCCTCAGCTCCCGGTCCCCCGCCCGCTCCGGCGGGTGAGCAGACGAGCCTCTCGGGCTGGTGAGTGCTGGTTGGCACCGATCCT